>NC_073693.1:323951916-324178916 GCF_029784155.1 Uranotaenia lowii
CATTGTAGGGTGTTGACTCAAGCAGTGCCTGCAATCATCCATTATTAACCGATGAATGCCTTCTAGTTTGCTCCTAAACAGATGAGTGAGTGAATGGACGGACAGGCTGCTGATGGATGAATGGATGGATGGTCACAAGTCAAATCAAGTGGAGGTTCGGTGGCACCTTCTAGTTCGTGGCCTTTGGCACATCCGTCCGGGTGCGCGCTTCTTCTTCCAGGGAAGTAGATTACATTGTCTTCTCGAGCACCCCGTACAATAATGGAAGCGTTTTGAATAATTTGATTTGTTCCAATCGAGCGACAGTGTGGGTTAGAGCGAGTGAGTTTGGAGAGATGAATGAGAACAATTGATCATGGAATCATAAAAGGTTTCAAGCCAAAAAAGCACTTAACCTAAATTTAATGATCCTGTCATTTTTGTCATTTTTGTCAATTTTGTCATTATTGCCATTTTCGTCATTTTTGTCATTTTTGTCATTTTTGTCATTTTTGTCATTTTTGTCATTTTTGTCATTTTTGTCATTTTTGTCATTTTTGTCATTTTTGTCATTTTTGTCATTTTTGTCATTTTTGTCATTTTTGTCATTTTTGTCATTTTTGTCATTTTTGTCATTTTTGTCATTTTTGTCATTTTTGTCATTTTTGTCATTTTTGTCATTTTTGTCATTTTTGTCATTTTTGTCATTTTTGTCATTTTTGTCATTTTTGTCATTTTTGTCATTTTTGTCATTTTTGTCATTTTTGTCATTTTTGTCATTTTTGTCATTTTTGTCATTTTTGTCATTTTTGTCATTTTTGTCATTTTTGTCATTTTTGTCATTTTTGTCATTTTTGACATAGGTAGGATTAAATTGACAACCTTTCTTCAGATTTTTAATATCCGGGCTCACGTCACTCATTAAGCTAGAGACAGATGACCTTTTTTTCTCGAAACCATGTTAAGAATTTGAGATCAAAGGTTTTCCGGCAGCCTACATTATAGCATTTTAATTAAGTCTGTGTTGCTATTTTGTTCTGAGCGTTTCCTACCATTAGAGTAACAGTGTACCAAAGAATAAGTGTTTAGAGTTTAGAGCATGGGTGGCCAACATTTTCAACAGACGGGCCAAATTTCAGAAATGAGATTGGCTGGCGGGCCAAAAAAAAACAAATTGTTCTGAAATATTCGAAGAAAACGAAAAATAAAAGAATTTAAAAAAACCATAAAAAAAAACATTTGCCTGGGTCACATCAAGTATAGATAAAGCTTGCTAGATTACCCGATTTTATCCGGGATTTCCCAGATATTTAATACAAAATTTGGGAAAAGTCCGTTCCGGTTGGTTGCTCGGATTTCATTAAAATATGCTCGGATTTTGCCCGGATTTTCTCACCATTTTTGCCAAACCGAACAGAAAACAATTTTTATTTTTTTTTATTTATGCGTCTTAAACACGAATTTTTTAGCAAGTTTTATAAACATAATCATAAAAAGTTTTGTTGAAGCCTAAAATACAATTTAAAATCTGTTCTTAAGTTTTACGGGATTTTTTTTCAATTTTTATTTATTTTAGTAGTTCTTGGGTATTTACCAAATTTGTCCGGATTTTTGATAGACAATTTTAAAATCAAATGCCCGGATTATGCCAGGTTTTTAGATAAAATAACCCGGATCTGTCTGGCCTGGATACGGACTGAAAAAAATCTGACAACCTTAGTATAGTTTCATTTTTATGAGTCATTTTTGTTACTAGCATATTTTTACAAATTTTGCTCCATTTTAAAAATAGTAGAAATATTATTCAATACGAAATGATTATCCCTTCCAACTTATGTAGATCAATCTTTTCAAGGCAATAAAAACTTCCTTGGTTTATTCATCCAAAAAATGTCAAATAGTGTGACTACAATGAATAATAAGTCAATTTCATGGTATCTAAGTATTAAAAAATGACCACCCATTTTTCAAAGTTTTCAAGTTTACCGTTCTTTTTGGAAAATTTTATAGGCAAATTTAAAAAACCCGCAGATTGTAATTGTTGAAATAAAGTAACGTCACATGCTTTTGACATTGAGAAGAATACTTTTTCAACGAACTCTAGTTATATAATAAATAATATTGATATTTCAAAGTACGGAACTCAACATCTCCTCAATCCAACTATTTAAAAAATTTTTTGAACACGAATTTGATTCTTTGATAATCTTTGCACTTTTTGAAAGTTTAAAATTTGAGAAAAAAATCGTTTTTCTGAGAGATTTGTCAGTACAAAATCGATTCTAGTTGAATTCTACTACCGAACTGTAAATTCTGTTTAGTTTTTCATTATTGATGTACTTGTACATAAATACAAAGCAAGATGCCAATTAAAATATATTTGGAGTTGATTTTCATAAAGCTTAGCAAAAAATAACTGCTGTGAAAATGTTCACAGCAAACTTTCGATATTTTACAATATTTGAAAAAGTTTTTAAATTTGGATAGATGAACGAAGTTGTAATAGAATTCAAGTTACGAAGTTGGTTGAAGTTGATGTAAAATTATTGTTTTAATTATGATGTTGATAAAATTCGGTGATTTTTTTACGAATTTTAAATGATTTTGAAACGATTTTACTATCTTTCTGAGGCTATTCAAACTCCTCAATATTAAGACTAGAGTCCACTTGAATGCTCTTTAAACCAATGATGTGTAGTCACCAAATCCCAATCGGAAAACACTAAAAAATTGTTATGAGATTCACAGATAATGTGTCAAATACCGTAAAATTTTGATAACTTGAAAACCGTAATTTCAGCGACGGTATACTTTTTGGTAAAATTATTTGAGACCCTCAGAGCTAAAGACGTATATGTAAGTGCAAAAATCATCGATTTTGAGTAAATGCCAAACGATTCTTGATGATTCAAATTAAATTTGATGAGTTTTTCAGATTTTCTAACTATACCCTCATACTTGTACGCTCGAAAGAAAATTACAACTGTTCGAAAAATAAATGGAAAATGGCCAAACACAATACTTTAAAGGCATGTTTACTCGAAATTTTTAAACACTTTTATCCCTTTGGCTCACATCTCTGAATATTTTTAATTTAGATTCAGATATATTTATCCAAATCATATACGCAGACCAAGAAAAATGTCAAATTCTTAGACCATAACTTTTCCAAAAAGAGCTTCGCGGGCCACAAAAAGTTGGTCGCGGGCCACATGTGGCCCGCGGGCCGTGGTTTGGCCACCCATGGTTTAGAGTGTAAACGTCAAAAGCAAACGCATGGCATAAACAAGGAAAAACGAAAACAAAACAGCCTCGTCGAAAACATTTTAGCGCTTGTGTTCGCCATTGCAGAGCGAGAAATAGAAAGCGGAAAAAAACAATCAGTAACAACAAATACAACAAAAGGAAAACAGTTCGAAGGCCAGCAACTTCCGAGAAGTTCGTTTGAAAGACGTCGGTAGTATAAATTTAGCAGGAAAGATTGCCCCTATCGGAGTCGTTTTCTTTTTTCAGGACTTGTTTTTGTGCCACTTCAGGCTTTTTTGAGTCTCGTTTTTGAAAACGGAATTCCTGACGCTGTGCGATTCCATTGGTTTGGAGTCAGCCGGAAGTAGTCTATGGGCAGTGGTGCGTATCTGTGAAGCAGTGCAACCAGACAGTGTTGCCAGATATTCCCGTGATATTCAGCTGTGATAAACCATCCGATAGCTGTGATATGACTGTTGTACGTTTGGGATGTTAAGTTTGTAAACTATGGTAGGAAACTGGTCCGCGTGTAGGTGTCAAGCTTGCTTAAGTTTTTAAAAATGTCTTGTAGAATTATTTATTGTTAAAGCTTCAAGTTTTGGGTTTTGTGTGTTTGTGTTTTGGGTACGAGTTAGTCGTGTAGCACATACTGGAAGTCAGTGGTGCTCAAGTTGTTTCAACATTCGTCCAACATTCAGAATTTTAAAAATTTTTGAAGCTCGAAATCAAAATCGAAATTGGTCGATAGTTTTTGACGCTATGTGCAATTCCAAATTTGTAATATGAAGTGACAGCCGCGACTCGCCAGACGCTTGGAAATATCCTTTCTGTCAGTGAGCGATAAAAAAGGCATCTACAGGAATAGTGAACTGTTAGACTTTAACGAATCAATTTATCCAATCCTTCAATGGAAAGTTACTATTTACTCGCGCTATTGCGCATTTCAAGCATATCTGTTCTCTTCACTACTCGAGACCTGATCTCTATAATAAAGGGAAAAGTTCATATAACGTCCCATGTGGCTAATACGCGCCACCCTTGTTTTGAAGAATCTGAAACATTTTAAGCCTGCAAAATAATACCAATTTGTTTTAAATGCTGTGATTGGTCATGGCAAGTATGAATTTTTACTTAAAATGCCCCTGTGTCGTGATAATTTCACAATTTAGGTTTTTTTTTCATTTCGATCTAAATTTTAAAACACTTTCAATAAGGTGTCACCTAGCAGAGAAAAACGAATATGACAATATTTTCTGACACATTGATAGAGGAGAGTCTAAACTATGATTTTATGCTTAAAAATCATACTGAACTCGCTAAGGTATGCTTTTTATGGGTATGTTCTATCACGGCCCATGCGCTCGTTATAACGCGCCAATCGTAATATGCTGAAAATAGCATTAATTTTTCAAAAAGGCCAATTTTTATTGAAAATGAACAAAAAGTCTAAAACCATATTTTGAGCGTAAATTCAGCCCAAAAAATCACTTTTAATTTTTTTAAAATTTTGATTAGTCCATTTGATTTTCTTTTCAGTCAAAGTTTATGTAAGTATTGGTGTGTTTTCGGTCTTCGGCTACTTTCGGGTGTGTTCGGCTACTAGGCGCGTATTGAATACACAGCGGCGCGTGTTTGCAATACAATTTTGTTCTGTGGCTTTGAATATGGTTCTTAAAAATCAAGTTTTTGAAGCAATTGAAGCCATTTGAGTAATTAAAAAATCATATGCATTTGTAGAAAACACCTTTTTTCAACGATTACACCCATTTTTAACACAATTTGTACGTGGAGTACATAGAAAATCAGCGATTCGCTTAGGTGGCGCATAATAGGGCATGTTTCTCTACTCTAGAAACGACCTCTCTTCTAATTACTCGCTGATCACAATCAAACATCTCCACCTGACGTCTGGAAGCCTGATCTCTCCCCGTAATGACTTGGGGTTTACGCGCTTATACCATTCCTCTAATGATAAATACGTCCAAGGCGGAGTTTATGCTGGCCTGCGGGTCCAAGACCATCCGTGCTCGCTAATCCAGTAAAAACAAGATCAAGATCGACAGCGACAAGCTGGGGATAGTCGAAGAGTTTGTCTATCTTGGCTCACTAGTGACCGCAGACAATGAATCCAGTCGTGAGATCAGGCGGCGACCACTTGGTTACACTTGGTCTAACCAAGTGGTCGCCGCCTGATCTCACGACTGGATTCATTGTGAGCGTGATCTGGTGAATGTGGGTTGTCCGGAAAATTCGAGAACGGTTGCCAACTTGTGAACGAGTCACAGCACGTTCGGATGATACCCAACGAAGATGCCATCCTACACCAACTCAAATGACTCGCCCGGTTTTAGGACCTAACCTACTTCACGAGTATTTTCCGCCAGTGGAAAAGCCTATTCCCTCAGATCTTCACAGCGATGAAGGGCAAGTCTTATCTAGGCAACTCCGATCATTGGGAAACGACTCATCTCAGATACTCTGAGATAGATCGTTTCCCAGAGCATGGAAAGTTGCGTCCATCTCACCGATTCACAAATCAGGAAATATTAACTGCGTAGATAATTACCGACCTATATCAATCTTGAACTCGATATCTTAGATTTTTGAAGTCCTAATGCATGAACGAATATATGCCGCTGCAAAACCTTTTATATCTGAGGCTCAATATGGTTTTATGAGGCGAAGATCAACCGTGACCAATCTGATGTGCTATGTAAGCTCATTGAGTTACAGCATAGAGAAAGGTTTTCAAGTGGACTCTGTTTATATAGACTTCACAAAAGCGTTTGACCGTGTCCCGCACAAAATACTTGTAGCTAAGCTGGATCAGCTAGGTTTTCTTTAATGGGAGCTTGAATGGATTGAGTCATATCTCACGGACCGGCGTGCCTTCACGAAAATTAAAAACTCGTACTCGGAAACGTTTGCCATCCCATCTGGAGTTCTTTGGGGAGTCACCTTGGACCGCTTCTTTTCATAATCTTTGTAAACGACCTGTGCGCAACTCTTCAATCCGACACTCTTTTGTATGCCGACGATCTGAAGATTTTTATAAAGATTCACAGCACTGTAGACTGTCTCGCCCTGCAAGCCGACATCGCTTCATTAGAGAACTGGTGTCAGATGAACGGAATGTAAGCAAATGCGAAAAAGTGCATGATCATTAATTTTACCCGATCAAGAAATGTTATAAATTTTGACTACCAGCTATCCGGCCTCTGTTTGGAAAATACAAAATCTATTCTTGATCTAGGGGTTAAAATCGACAACAGGCTCACCTTCGCCGAGCACATCGCGCTAACCGTGGCAAAGGGATTTGCAGCACTTGGTTTCTCCGCCGAAACACAAGGGATTTTGACGACACTTATGCACTGAAAGCCATCAACTGCTCGTCCGTTCGTAGTATCATGGAGTTTGCTGTCCAGGTGTGGGCTCCCTCTCAGAGCACTCAATGCTTTCGCGTCGAAAGAGTACAACGTAGCTTTGTAAGATACGCTCTCCGGCTTCTTCCCTGGAATGACCCGCTCCGACGCCTTATGAGCAAAGGTGTGCTCTAATAGGCCTAACTACACTAGAAAAGCGTCGTATTGAACTGCAGCAAGCCTTCATTACTTTAATACTTTAATATATATACTTTAACCCACCGTGTTGACTCCGCATACCTACTGCAACGTGTCAACATATACGTTCCCACGAAGACACTTCGGCGACGTTAGTTTCTATGGATACCCTATCACCGTACTGTATATGGCCGGAACCATCTAATTGATAAATGTTGTGAAAGTTTTAACTCAGTGAGTCATTTGTTTGATTTTAATATGTGTGAACGTAGGTTTAAATTAGTTTTTAGCAGAATTTCTTAGGCTTAAGCAACTAGTCTGTACGATTACACAACCTAAGACGTGAATAAATAATAGTGGAGATATCCTACTCACACATGTAGTGTTCCTTAAGTAACCCCGATTGTTTTGCATGACTCTTTAAATCGCTAATGAAACCTAAACTTGATCTAGAAGCCTGCTATAAAACTTTAAGTGTTACTTGGGTTCCGAAAGGTGAAGGTCTTGATGATCAACTGGCGGCATCAGTGGAGCAACTTCAAAGAAGATAATTCTAAATGTCAGGAACTGATAAGAAAGGAAAACAGTGGAATGAAATTCCACACGACATAATTCCTGATTAATATCCGATGCTTCACAAAGATCCACCACTAGTTCAAACACGTGGCTTTATAGTTTTTCCTGACTTGCGGTGATTCTATTTTTTTTTTAAATTTGGTAACTATAGGTGGTAAATCCCGGTTTCGGATTGTATTCCAAGGCAACTCTGGGTCCATGGGAACAACGGGAAGACTCGTGATATACTCCGTGTATACCTCCTACTCCCTAAACTTCACCTGAGCCGCAAACTTAGCTCCCACCTCGAACTGTTTAACACACTATTCTGCAATAGTGGGAGGTCTATTTGTGCTAATGCGCTCCAAGCAATACTCATAGACGAGACCACTTTCAGCAATACCTCCCATCATTTCGACTTGAAGTCTGAACTCTCCTCTAACGACTTGAGAACCGATATCTGCTCGGAATGACTCGAGGTTCCCACATAAACCTCTCCTCATCGCAACTCGAGGCCTGATCTCTCCTCACATCAACTCGAGGTTGACGTACACATACCCCTTCTCTGCACGACTCAAGGCCCGATCTCTCCTCCAACGACTCAAGATCTGACCTCTTCTCTTAATGAATCGAGATAAACACTTATACCCCTCCTCTTGTAGATTAAAGGCCTGATCTCTTTACTTGTGACTTGAGATCCGACCTCTTAACGTAAACACTCGGGGTTAACCACGCAAACCTCTCCTCCTGAAGATTCAAGTCCCGACCTTTTACCCTCAAGATTCGAGGTTCGCCAATTTCATGTCCTTCGTATGCTGATCGAGAGAAGCTTATCCTAGACTCGCGCCTGTCACAATACACGTGCGGGACTTAATGCAGCTACTCGGATGATTCCCGACGAAGACGTCATCCTACACCGGCTCTTATAGCTCACCTGGCGTCTCCGGTGACTCGAATGTAACACCGAACATGTAGTATAGTATCTTCTAAGCCAACGTTCATGAGATCGAATCCCGATCGTGACATAACCTGGCACTTATAGTATGATGAAGGTTGGCGGTTATAGCATTAGTGAAATGTTAGCCGTGTATACCTTGGAATTGTACGCCTCAATAATGCAGCACATGCATGTGGATGGATCTTTTCAAGGGAACTTAGATTGCACTTGGAGATCCTACCTTGATATGTGTGTGCTCGTAGTGCTACCGGTAAACAACTGCAACTTCAACCAATAGTGCAGGGGTGTAAAGTAGCATAGCAAAGTAAAAATAGTAACGCGGGGTAATACCACAATAGATCAACTTAATGGTCGCAGTGGACTCTCTCCCCAACAGGAAAAAAAATAGTATCTTCGTGGGGACGCATCCAAATCTTCGTGAATGTTACCAAAGTGTGCTGTGACAGGTGTATTGCCAAGATGAGTTACATTGGAAGGGCAATCGACAGAGGGAAAAGGCCGAGAGCTCAACAACCTAAGCTTACCAACCCAAAACATGAGGTGTTATCAATGATTCAGACGCTGGAAGTTGATGGAGAGTTCATGTGGTGCGTGGTTAAGAAAAAAAGTGATAAATGAGAATTACTTGAAAATGACTTTATTCATTAGTATGACCTCCGACTTTGAAGTTAAGCTAGGCTATGATCAGGAGTCCTAGATGCATTCCAGAGATTGAAGGATCCGCATGGGTTTATTAAGAATCCTTCCATTGTTCAGTTCAAAAGTGAACTCAGAAGCAATTGTTAATCTATTATTACCATTTTTTTTGTAATTTGATAACTCATTTACTTATTCTGGAATCTAACGAAGACACCTTCTTCGCACTGATATCGCTTATTAAATCCGTTATTTTAATCTTGCCTTTCTTCACGGTGTGGAGTTGGGTCCGGACAAATAAAATCAAATCAAACGCCGACTTCGTGGAACCAACGTGACGTGCCACGTGGTTCCGAAGAAAACCGGGACGAAATTTAGCTTCTAATCAATTTAATTTATTCCAACAGCTCTGTCATGCCCCCGTGGTGCGTTTAGTGCCTCAAACGCAAATAGGCAAAATAGGCACGGGGCGTGCCGGCATTTCGAAACCACTTTTGGCGAGAAACCTGCTGGCAATTGGAATCCACTTGAGTGATGGACTGTGAGCGTTTGATAAGGTTCGTGGCAAAAAGTTCTCAAATATGAGACAAAGGGGAAAATTCGTAAAATTTGTTCAAAAGTTTAAATCAATCTCGAACTGAATATTCAAAGAAAAAACTTGGATCACTGTCCAAGATTTATCTTCGCAAGCATCAGTGGCAATCGAATTGAAGGAAAATCAAAGAAACTGGAAGGAGGTGAGTCACGATGATGGCTGTTGTTGTTGATGATGTTTTAAGGACTTCGGTTTCGTACCTCGAATCGATAGGCCCCCAGGAAGCAACCACTAGTTGTCAACCCTCATCCGGAGACCCACATCCTTCCCAAAATTTTCGCATCTCAAAAGTGGGGGGCAAACGACCACGTGCTCCAGAAATCAATTAGCTGTTAATCGCATCAGGAGAGAGCTCCGGAGCTTTTCGGTGTGAATAATTAATTTCTTGTGCAACACCTGGCCGGGACCTTCAGCCCCCCACCCGCATTCTCTACAAGAGTCGTTAGGCGTCCCACATTAACTTACCACAACACTCCGGTGGTGGCTTTCCCAAACGCCTTCCTACCTATTTAAGGAAGTTTGTGCCAGCCAATTTGGTCTAGGCAAATAGATGGACCAGGTCGAAACCGAAAGCCGGGCTCGTTTGGAAATTTGCGGAATTTTAGGATCGTTTAGGGCCGAATTGGTTGATGTTGGAATCATTATCCAATTGGATTTCAATTTGGAAAATTTTCAAGGTTCCGCAGACGATTCTAAGATGAGAATTAATCGATTAACTTTTGGTGAATTATTGCTTGGTGATGAATAAGAGGGGATGGATTTTTTTTTTTCAAAGAATAATGAATAAGAATTTTGAATTCAAAATTAACTACTCAAACAATCTGGATTATTAGTCATCGGTACATAATTTTTGTTATTCTAGCCATTTTTTGTCATTATTTCAACTTTGTCATTTTTGTCGTTACTGACAGTTTTGTGTCATTTAAGCGTCATTTTTGTGTCATTTTTATGTCATCTTCGGGACATTTTTTTTTGCCTTTTTCGTGTCATTTTTATATCATCTTCGTTACATTTTTGTGTCTTTTTTGTGCCATTTTTGTACCATTTTTGTGTCATTTTTGTGTCATTTTTGTGTCATTTTTGTGTCATATTTGAGTCATATTTGAGTCATATTTGTGTCATATTTCTATCCTTTTGTGTCATTTTTGTCATTTTTATAATTTTGTCATTATTGTCATTTTTGTCATTTTTGTCATTTTTGTAATTTTTGTCATTTTTGTCATTTTTGTCATTTTTGTCATTTTTGTCATTTTTGTCATTTTTGTCATTTTTGTCATTTTTGTCATTTTTATCATTTTTGTCAATTTTGTCAATTTTGTCATTTTTGTCATTTTTGTCATTTTTGTCATTTTTGTCATTTTTGTCAATTTTGACATATTTGTCATTTTTGTCATTTTTGTCATTTTTGTCATTTTTGTCATTTTTGTCATTTTTGTCATTTTTGTCATTTTTGTCATTTTTGTCATTTTTGTCATTTTTGTCATTTTTGTCATTTTTGTCATTTTTGTCATTTTTGTCATTTTTGTCATTTATGTCATTTTTGTCATTTTTTTCATTTTTGTCATTTTTGTCATTTTTGTCATTTTTGTCAATTTTGTCAATTTTGTCATTTTTGTCATTTTTGTCATTTTTGTCATTTTTCTATCATTTTTTTTATCATTTTTGTGTCATTTTTGTCTCATTTTTGTCTCATTTTTGTGTCATTTTTGTGTCGTTTTTGTGTCTTTTTTGTGTCATTTATGTGTCATTTGTGTCATTTTTGTGTCATTTTTATGCCATTTACGTGTCATTTTTGTGTCATTTTTGTGTCTTTTTTTGTAATTTTTTTCATTTTTGTGTCATTTTTGTCATTATTGTCAATTTTTTTAAAAAAAATTTTTATCATTTTTGTGTCATTTTTGTGTCATTTTTGTGTCATTTTTGTGCCATTTTTGTGAGATTTTTTTGTCATTTTTGTGTCATTTTTGTCATTTTTGTGTCATTTTTGTGTGATTTTTATGTCATTCTTGAGTCATTCTTGTGACATTTTTTTGTCAATTTTGTGTCTTTTTTGTGTCATTTTTGTGTCATTTTTGTGACATTTTTATGCCATTTATGTGTCATTTTTGTGTCATTGTTGTCATTTTTGTTATTTTTGTCATTTTTGTCATTTTTGCCATTTTTGTCATTTTTGTCATTTTTGTCATTTTTGTCATTTTTGTCATTTTTGTCATTTTTGTCATTTTTGTCATTTTTGTCATTTTTGTCATTTTTGTAATTTTTGTCATTTTTGTCATTTTTGTCATTTTTGTCATTTTTGTCATTTTTGTCATTTTTGTCATTTTTGTCATTTTTGTCATTTTTGTCATTTTTGTCATTTTTGTCATTTTTGTCATTTTTGTCATTTTTGTCATTTTTGTCATTTTTGTCATTTTTGTCATTTTTGTCATTTTTGTCATTTTTGTCATTTTTGTCATTTTTGTCATTTTTGTCATTTTTGTCATTTTTGTCATTTTTGTAAATTTTTGTCATTTTTTTCACTTTTGTCATTTTTGTCAATTTTGTCGTTTTTTTATCATTTTTTTTATCATTTTTTTTATCATTTTTGTGTCATTTTTGTCTCATTTTTGTGTCATTTTTGTGCCATTTTAGTGAGATTTTGGTGTCATTTTTGTCATTTTTGTGTCATTTTTGTGTCATTTTTGTGTCTTTTTTGTGTCATTTTTGTGTCTTTTTTTGTCATTTTTGTGTCATTTTGGTGTCATTTTCGTGTCATTTTTCGACATTTTTTTGTCATTTTTGTGTCATTCTTGAGTCATTCTTGTGTAATTTTTTTGTCAATTTTGTGTCATTTTTGTAAATTTTTGTGTTATTTTTGTGTCATTTTTATGCCATTTATGTGTCATTTTTGTGTCATTTTTGTGTCATTTTTGTGTCATTTTTGTGTCATTTTTGTGTCATTTTTGTCATTTTTGTGTCATTTTTGTGTCATTTTTGTGTTATTTTTGTGTCATTTTTCGTCAGTTTTGTGTCATTTTTGTTTAATTTTTGTGTCATTTTTGTGTCATTTTTGTGCCATTTTTGTGTCATTTTTGTGTCATTTTTGTGTCATTTTTGTGTAATTTTTCGTCATTTTTGTGTCATTTTTGTTTAATTTTTGTGCCATTTTTGTGTCATTTTTGTGCCATTTTTGTGTCATTTTTGTGTCATTTTTGTATCATTTTTGTCATGTTTTTCTAAATACAGCACCTCCCTTACTTTCTCATTGATCAAAAAAGGAAAGCATTGAATTACACGCATCAAATCTACCCGCCATTCTTGTCATCCCCCAAAGGTAATTCTCTGTTCATTTTAAAAATTTCAATTGTCAGATAAGATCTCCGGAGGTATCTGTTTGAGTACGTGTTGCCTCCATTAAACGCTTCCGAATTGCTGCATGTTTTCACATTTTCGAATGACGACATCCTGCAAACAGACAAACAGCAGGGAGGCAAATCTAACCGCATTTACTTAAATATTCGCTATGTGGGGATGTCCACCGAGGAACGTTTCAGTCAGAGATAGGCGTTGAATTAGATCATTAAAAAGCTATCAAGCGGAATTGGAAGAATGGGCAGAGGACCACTGAAATGGGGTACTGGTACTTACAAAAATCATTAGATCAGCTTTTTTTCGTGGCTTGTTTTTCCCTGCTCGGTGCCATTATCGTAAAACCGCAGTTTATGTGAATCGCGCAAAATGTTTTTCGGGGGGACCCCGTCGAAGACGTATTGGTGCAGGAGTTTATCTGTTTTTTTTTATTTGCATCAACCGCGCTTCCATATTATCGGCACTCAGATCAATTCGTTTATAGCCGGGTAGATTTTTATTTGTTTATCCCCCGAAGGCTTCGAGCTTCTTCAAAACAACAGCGCAAAGTGGAGCTCTTTTCCAGATCAATGGACCATGAAATAGCGCAAATCAAAACACGATAAATGTTACTTGGTTGCCCGTAAAATTTGGGGCCAGTCGTCCATATGAACGTTTTGTTTGAGGTAATTTCGGAAAAATGAACGATGAATTTTACAACCCATCCTAATCCCTCGATATTGGTGTATTTTGGATTATTTGATTGCCATCAAAAGCGTCCAGTAACATATTGGTAGAATAATAAGACATCATACATGGGTACATTGGTTTAATACACTGAAAAATTGCAGTGATAGAATGACAAATGGCGCAAAATAAACGGAATCAAGTTCAATTTGAAATTTTAGCAAAGGATTTTTAAAGTTGAAAATTTGTATCAATTCCATTATTCATCATACGATTAAGCTGTAGTCCTACACCCATAGAAGTGTTTGCAAAAATCCATTCAAGCGAAACAAGAAAAACATGTTTTGGGATTTTCTGCCTGTTGGATAATTCATCCCAAAAAAATATATCGTGATAATCGAACTCACTGCAACATCTCATATCGGCTTGCTAGTTCAATACCTTACCCATCTGAGTTGGTTAGCAAATGAAAGACAGACAGCTAACACTTTTCAAACAAACTTTACAAAACATGAAATGAGAGTTTTTCACGGTCGCCATGTTCTTGTACTCAATTAAAGTGATTTTAAGTGCAGTTCTTTTCGCTATTTTTCATGAAGCTGTGTTAAAGAATCATGCTAATGACGAAAGCCCGTGTTAACAACAGCTGTGTCAGAATAAGGAAAAAATTCTGATAAACTAGTATCCCTTTCAAACTACAAAATTTAAATTGTAGAAAGTAAGAAAATGCTCTACCAAATTCCAAATACTTTCAAATTCTAAAACACCTCCATAAGTAATTGCCCAAAAGTTTGTTGGACTGAATTTTGATACCCCTAGCAGGTACATATCGAATAGCACCCATTCCATTTTCCACAAAAAAAAGGGATTCATTCGATGTTCGCTTTCACTTAGAAGATGACTCCGGATTTAAATAAATAAACACTTTTAACTTCAGCACCGGTTTTTCTCATCACACCCAGTTCTCCCAGTTGTGGACAGCCGGCCGGATGTCTGTTTCTCTGGTTAGTATATCTAGTGGCATGTGCCAACCAAAGCCAAAAAGTGCTGAAATCAAAAGTTTAAACTATGGAAAAACATATTGGATGGGCGAATAAATATTCTGTATGAAAAAAATTAAGTCTTGTGTTCCTTATGTTTGATGGTCGAAAAAGGATCAGTTTTGCTGTCGAAACATTTTTAAAGGACTCAGATATCACTTTTTCGAATTATTTAATTTCTATCCCAAATGTTATGCCTAAATCCATGATACTAGACAAACAAATACGGTTACCGTGCCGGACTTTTGGCTCTGGAAGCTAGGGGTTGAAAGTTCGTTTGTGTTTATTTGTGCATTTCTGGTTGAGTGTGTTCTGTGCTCTGAAACGGAACATTAGGATCCTGTCCGAGTCAAAACCATGTACATTCATTAGGGTGGGTTTCTTTTTCATTCAGAGAATTATTTCCCAGAAGAACTCATTCTCATTGAAACTTGCGTACAAATTTCAAGGTCTTCGAGGGTGCCTTAGAGTAATCCGATTGAGTTAAAACTTTACACGGATTCTTTTAAAACTAATTGGACTAAAATTGGAGGTTGAATCAAGGATTCCTAGAAAGTTCAAAAATAAGGGCCACCCTAATGTACATACAAAGGTACTTTAAACATACAAATATGTTTGCACGTTGGCCCCATCTGTGGATCATGTCCTGTGATGTGGTGTTAAAAGGATAATTTCCTAGATAAAGTTTAGCGTCAAGTGCATTTGCATGAGACGGCCAATAATGTTTATTTGTAAATTTTGGAATACATGCTAAGACAATTTTAATTTTTTTTTCAAAGCTAAAAAAGAAAATTTTAAAACAGTGAAAATTTTAATTTTAAACAAAACACCGAAAACCTAAATTAAGTTGAAGGTTATGAAAACTGTTACAAAAATCCTAATTGAATGAAAAATTCCTATGAATTAAAAGGAAGGGTTGTTGGCACTTTGAGACGGAAACAGTCCTTCGGCTAGCTGCCGGAAACAAACTAAAGGAAAATATCATAACTTTCCTCTCTCTATGTCTCGGCAGTCTTGTTGAGGTTTTACGGTTTTTGGTGTTTTGACTTTAGCTCGGTGTTATTCCCATACAATTTATGAGCTCCTCTATGAGCAACGTGCTAGCATACAGTTAGTTTATGTTTCTCCCTTTTCCGTGGTATTGTGGAAAATATTTTGATTGGTCCCGAATAAACTCAACTGGGAAAAGTGGCAAAAGTTTGGAATTAGTTTCTCGGGTGTAAATTTTACACGTAGTTTTTTTCACCCAAGAATGCTTTCCAGGTTTTAAAAATGAAGTTCGTTCTTTAAACCGTCATGTGTCTCAATTATCGAACTTAATTCATTAGCCAGGTTGTGCCGCAAGTCTCATCAATGCGCTTTTTAATCGAATACAATTATTAATAAGTTCCGAAAATTATCCTCTGCTGAATGATTTTCCCATGTAGGTACGACCGCCATCCATTAACATAATTGATTGGGGCCAATGGTCAGAAAATCAATCAAAATAAACACTCAGGATACGTTTCTTATTTGAAACATTCTGACTGTATAATAGGAAAGCGCCTCTCGCAACTGCTCCGCCCGACTGGTATGCAATCTCGATCAGCGCTCCACTCAGCTATGCAAACCGAGTCGCATCATTCAGAATCATCGATTTTGCAAACATCGCATATCAGAGATGAGCGAGATACAAACTGATCCATTCTGAATGTCATTCACTCAGTATCCGCCAGGTTTATTTGAAATCGAAAACACGGCGAAAGTGAACATCTTTCCCTCACAAAGACAACTACAATTTGATTTTATTCTTACTGGTGTAAAATAACGCTGTAAATTCAAATAATTTTATTAATTGGCTATGTTTAAAAACAAACAACATTTGCTAATGATCGGTTGAATGTATCACTCACTCACTGCCTGAACCATTCACTCCTGATCCTAGACGAACATGATTCGCCATATGCATCGCTCTTTGGTGAGATTCCAATTGGATGATAGTGCTGCACTGTTTTGACAGCAAGCATCGTGCGAGGTGATCTATATATTAGCGATGAATAGAACGAACGATGATCGGATAGGTCCAGTAGCAATCAATAACAAAACCCGATCGCTATTCGTTCAGTTGCGAAGTGCAATCAGGAACATTCATTGAAAATGAGTGATATTCGGACCACTGATTGGGGCCAACAGGCAACGTCCATTCGGTGCAGTTTGATTGTTTCATAAAAATCGGTCAACCGGAAAATTTCCACCGGTCTGAATCGGCTCGGTGCAGGTGAGCTGCAGTTTGGCCCAATTTCAATTTTATTGCACTGTTTTTTCATTTCTTTTTTTTTTCAAGCTTCGTTTAAAAAATAAGTTCTTCTACCTCTGGTCCAAAAAGGTATATCATATCGCAATGGAACAACTCTAAAATATAGTGTTTAACTTTTCAAAACCACACACACTCGGTGATTCTAGCCCGGTTTTTCATTTACTTTCGATGGTACTTCGAAGGTTTTGGATTTATGATTGGGTGGGTGGCTTTTCCACCCACAAAATCGAGCGCCGCGACGTCGAAAGAACCTGATAATATACTGCTGCACATTCTGCCGGGTGTGTCTGGCGTTTACATGGCCAATATTGATTCGGTTCATGCGTCAATATGTGAGTCATAATCGTTTCGTACCTACAAATCTGTGCTATATGAATGAAGGCGAATCGTAGTATTTTAAGCGTTTGTGTTTGAACTGGTTGGAATGGTGGAATATTTTGTGGTGTTTCAAATAGCGGCTCTTTTTTTTTCATTTAAGCTTTTTTGCTTTCCACGAATCCACACTGTTCTAACAGCTTATTTTGCAGCTGAATGAACATTTGCTATTTCCCAGTAGAGGATGCCGCGTGTATCGATAGCGTCCCGGAAAGTGTTCTGTTTCGGAAGGGTTGTGAATTGATGAAAAAACTTCAAATGCATCAAAGGCTCGATTGTGGTGGGATTAAAATTTCAATAAAATATTATTTGATTCGATATTGGATTGCAATCACAGAACTTTCGGAAATTGCACCGGACAGCACTGTTGGAAACTTTTCGGTTTGTTTGTTGCTTCAAAAATTGTAAGGATACAAAATTTAATATAATCTATATATATAAAAAGCAATTTCTGTATGTTTGTTTGTTTGTTTGTTTGTTTTTTTGTTTTTTTGTTTGTTTGTTTGTTTGTTTGTTTGTCCTCTATAGATTCAGCCGTCTTAAGAGCTAGAAAGCTGAAATTTGTCATGCGTGCTCATTAAAACCAGGAATGATGAAAAATGTTTTCAGATTTTGAATTTAGGGTCAGAGGTCGGCAAAAGGGGTCGTCCATATAAACTTTTCAATATTTTTGTGATATTGACGTTATTATGCATCGGATTGAGGTGCAAATTTGGGCTCGGATATTTTTAGAGACGAGAAATCGATTGCCGATATCAAATTTTGTGTAAGGAGCCATCCAAAGGGGTCGTCCATATTAACCATTCCCTTTTCTGCGATATTGACATTATTATACATCAGATTCAGATGAAAATTAGTACACGAGAGTTTTGAATGACGTGCAATCGGTTTCAGGTATCAAATTCAGTTTCAGGGGTCGGCCAAAGGGGTCGTCTATATTAACTACTCACTGTTAATGCGATATTGTCGTTATTATCGGATTCAGACGGAAATCGGTACACAAGAGTTTTGAGGGACGGGCAATCGATTTCAGGTATTAAATTTAGTGTAAGAAGCCGGCAAAAGGGGTCGTTCATATAAACCTTTCAATATTCTTACAATTTCGTCGTTATCATACATAGGATTGGGATGAAAATTTACTCACGGTAGATTTCAGAGACGAGCAATCGATTTCAGATGTCAAATGTTTTGCCAGGGGTTGACGAAAAGGGTCGTGCATATTAATTCATTTTTTTCACTGTTTTTAGCAATATTGACGTTATGATGCAATGGATTGTTTCGAACATTTGCACATTGGAGTTTTGAGGGAAGAGCAATCGATTTCAGATATCAAAAATTGTATAAGAGGTCACCAAAAGGGGTTTAACTTTTTGGCAATAATTGCATTTTAATGCAACGATGGAGTCGTTAATAATACATGGGGGATTTTTGGCACGGAAAATTTATTCTTATTTCAAATTTAGTAGTGGACAGAAAAAGTGTTTTTTGCAATTATTACTTAACAATGAGTTCGGAAGTCCATCTGGAAATTGCTTGGCAATTAACTTTCATACAAACTGTACATGACATATTCCAAGTTCAAAGCGAAACGGAGTTCGTATGGGATCAGCTAGTTTTTTATAAATTATGAAATAAAATACTTTAGGTATGAAGATTTGATTTTACAAAATACATCCAAATTATTGCATTTAAAATGAAAGTGGAACGTTATTCTATACAATGAAATCTATAAATAATATTTAACATATTTTTGAAGACACATGCTATTAATTTAAAGCTGTACAAAAGATAAAAAAAATGGAAAAACTGTAACCGTTGTTACAAAAGGTATTAGTTCGTTTTCCAAATATTTTAAATTGTTATATGTGAGCTGTTGTGTATGTTGTTAAATTTAAGGGAAATAGGGAAAATTATATGTATTAGCTAGTTTGGTTTGAATTTTGAATAACAAATACACATTATTGTTAGTTTATAATCAGGCGGGCTTCAGCGAGGGTGTTCAACAAAATGTTCATAGTAGTATGAACATGTAGGAGTGGTTCGCCATGTTGGGTGGCATAACTATTGAAGAAATTGGAAAAGGAAGGGATGAAAATGACCTAGCTTCCGCTATAGGTCTTTTTCATTTTGGCGTTCGTGTGTGAATGTTGTGAGTGTCTGAAAAATAAAAAGTACGGTTTTTGTGGCATTTCCGGTTGAGATCAACGTAGATCATTCAGGACCTTGTATTCTTGGATCGATTTTTCGATCACAAAAACGTCCTCCAAGACCTCACACGCGCACGAGATTCGGCCTAGGTAGTCTTTGACTGTCTACGTCTAATCCGTAAATGACCCGACTCTCTGGTTCCGTGGAAGCATCATCGTAAAGGAGAGAAGTCTCAGGCCCGACGGGCCTTAATTATTATTAAGGAGACCCCCTCTCGGTGCGACCAATACGGCCTTGCTTTGGTCCGCCGATAGTGTCAAAGAGGGAAGATGCCAGTGCTTACCATTTCTAGTGCCCAAAAGCTAAAAATTGGGTACACATCGTTACGTCTCGGTCACCATAGTTACCTGAGAAACACCAGAGTTCCATCCAGCAGTTCCACGACCAGTATCCAGCAAGCACGCCAACGAGAAAATCCGTCGACGGTATGTACACCCTCAAAAGCCAGTGAAGCTACCCCTGAACCAAACCCACACCCACACCCACACTATAGTAAAAATAAAAACCCCAGTTCCAGAATTTAATTTTCTTACTTCTTATTTAGCAAGAAACTCCACAGTTTGCCTCTTAAAATTTGTTCCGCGTTCCCTCCGTTTACCCAGTAGTAGGCCGACCCTGAGACACAGTTCAGGGGTCTCCTGCTGCTGAGCTAGTTCCCGGGAATATTGAGCCATTAGGTTTAAAAACTTTGGAATCAAAATCTTTCAAATTCAAACTGGATATTTTGTTCCAGAAATTGAATTCATGGTCATGATCCTATTTTTGATGCTGATCCAGGTGACATTCCATATGATGATCTAAATTCTGATCTTGATCCCAAACCTGTTGCCGATCCTGCTCTTCATTAACCCTTCATTTCATCATTTTTTATTTTTTCTTGAAAAATTCTCAATAGTGCGCAATGATGAGAACATGAAGGGAAAAATAATGAAAAAATATTATTTTCACATATTTCGAGTATTGAGCCAAATTATTAATTGTTGCAAATTTGCAACAACATGAAATGTTTACACCTTTTAGTTCCTCACACAAGACAGCTTGAAATAAATGCTTATTCCTAATATATCTTGCACTAATCGTAGTTAATGCTTTAGAACTCCGTAAACCTAGTGTCTGGACACAATTTAGCTGGGGTTAATACCTAAGTATGTTGGTTATCCACCATGGGTGCACGGATTCACCTAAGTTTCTGCCTAAGTATGTGCTTACATGCATTATTTAGATCAATTAGTTCGAAAAATGTCCAATGTAGCTTAAACTATATCCGAACCCCATAGCTTCGTTTGATCTGTTATCGAGTAAATGTATTGCTTGTGTTGATGAAAATATATTTTGGAAGAACAAGTCAATCAGGTGGGCTAGTTTGACTAGTGAATTCCGGTACCCGTGTATATTTAGCTGACCTGGAAAACTGATTGAACATTCTTATATATGCGAATTTCAAGAAAGCACAAGATTTGGACCAAAAAGTTTTCTGTCGATACCCGTAATCAAACCCATTACGCCTAGCATACCAAAACCAGACTCATGCCAGCGTATTCGCTAGCGGCTAGACCTCCCAGGCACAGAACTATTTTGGGAGCTGGAGGGGTAGTTATGCAATAATATTCATTACGTTTGCTTGAAGGTGCTATATGGAAATCTGGAACGTCTTTCCAATACAACTTTTTTGAAAAAATAACCTTGTCAAAATCAATATTTTGACAATAACATTTAAGCTTTGGACTTGTCTTCAGTTCTTTTTCAGTAATTTCATTTTATGTGAAAAGTTTTATGGTAATTTTCGTGCTCATAGTTTTTTAGCGCAATATACAGCAATCTAGAAACAAGTTCATTCTCGGCTGACAACAATGTTTGAATTATAGAACCTTTATAAAACGAAAAAAAAGTGATTTTTGTGCATGGTATACTTAGATTCAATGAATCAAGTAACTTGAAAATCAGGAAATACAAATTGTTGAAGAAACGATTTGCGTTTTTTATTCAAAGTACAATAAAAAACAAAATAATATTTTTATTATTCCTTAATTATAAAAAAAAACCGATGGATAAAATACATTAAAAATGGTTTGACCCGTATAACATTTGTGGTCCGCGTTTGGAAGAGTAAACAAAATTATAAGAAGGACTTAAATGGAACAGCCATTTTCGTTTCACCATAATGATTAAAATCGTTCTGAAAACATTAAAACTGTAATCATAAATACTATACAAACGATAGAAAGAATTTGAAGAACATTATGGGACTAATGTTACAAACTAGGGTATAACACTATTAAGTAGTGAGCAGAAAAAAAGATGTTTATTATTATTTTCTAAAAATTTGAAAATGTTTTCTAAGAACAAATACTATCTTTTCCGGGGATCATAAAATTATATTTAAGATCATCGTTGGTTGCATTTGAAAAATTTAAGATTCAAATTATTAATATAAACACTTTAACTACTCAAAAGTCACAAATTTGTACTAAATATGGCGCATGGTTGATGAGCTAGCCAAAAGAATTTGTTCTTGGTTTTCCCCAATATTTTTACAGTTGTCAGCCATTTTGTTCAGTTAGAGGCTTATTCATCTGCATTATTTAAAAAATATCTCGACAACATGATAATTTCACATTAAAAATAATAATACTTTCATCAGGAAATCAGGAAACATATATACTGTTTAAACGATGAAACATTAGAAAGCACACTTTGTTGCCCATAGACCTAACTAAAGGTGCTACCGTTGCATGGTGTTGCAAATTTGCAACAATTAATAAAAGGCCATTATATCAGACAAAAAATCAAAAAAATCTTCAAAATGTATTCAATTGTGTTAATTGCATTACTGAAAATGCGAAAATATTTTTATCAGACAAAATTTTTTTTCGCAGTGTGAATTGGACTAGGTCAAAACTCTTAAAAATGAGCCTTTTTAAATATTTCATATTTTTCAGATTCAAGTTGGTCTAGTTTCTATTTGTATACTTAGAAAGTAATTTTTTTTTAATTCAACGTTATCTTGAAGTTACAAACATTATTACCATGAAGAAAAAAATTGACTATTTGGTTTTTTGCAAAAGTTACAACAGCTTTAATTATTTGTTGCAAATTTGTTACTTTATGAAACGAAGGGTTAAGAACCTTATCCTAGTTATGAATTTATTTTCAATTCTTATCATGATTTTTTTCCGGAGCCTAGGTCTGTTTCTGGTTTCCATTTCACAAAGTCCAGGTTGCAATAATTTTTGAACGCGGGTTCAATTTGATTATTTCTTTTTCAGCGAAACCTTCTTCAATTTGTTTCTGTAAAGGCAAAAAAATTGATTGTTGATTTAAATACACTAAAATATTCTTTAAATAGTAAAATTTTTATCGACTGGTTGGGTAATGAATAAGTTCATTTTCGGCGATTTCAGTCACGAAAAAATCTTAAAACGATTTTTATTGCTTCATTCGACGTTTCGGCATTTATTATGCCTTTTTCAAGGAGTCTATTAATATAACAAAATAAACTATGTGTTTAAAAAGGTGTAACAATAAATGATGTACTTACTGGAATTTCTCGTTTTAATTGTCCAAAAAGTTTTTTGAATCTGCTAAACAGTCTAATCGGGAAATGTAAGTCCAGTTGTCTGTGGTGTATAACAAAAATATTCAAAGTTGAGCTTTCTACTTGCATGCAATCTTCTTTGAAATCTGTTCTACTTACTATTGATCTGGTTGAGATGGATATAACACTTTGCAAGTGTTTAAAAAGAATGTTTTTTTTTCGTGTAAGCAGCCTATTTCTACGAATATTATTTGTTAAGGAATTGAGATCCTGAAAAGTTTCTCGAAGCAATGCCGCAGCCCGTGCCCCTAGAGGATAGCCTTCAAGTCTTCTAAGCCAACGGTCATGAGATCGAATCCCGGTCACGGCATTCATAGTACACTTTCTGTGGGTTGGTGGTTTAGGCATTTGTAAGATGCTAGCCATCATATCATCGAAAGATGTACGCTTAGAGTTAAGCAAAAACAATATCTTCGAGGAATCATCAAGTTTCATGAAGATCCTATATGTGTTTGTGTCGTTTTTGAAATGTCCGATTCTGAAGCAATTTTAACGCTTTAATGTATAGTGTTGATGAAAAGCGTATATATATTTTCTGAACAATATATTTTCAACTTCATTTCAAGCGATTAAAGAATTCTACCAATGCCTATGATATTTTTGCTCATTTTTATTTTACGTTCATTTAAAAAAATTTGAATATATTTAAAAAAAGCAAAATGAAATTTGGGTTTTAAAAAGAGGAATTTTAAAAAAATTGCTTTATTTCTAAAGCTATAAAAATTCTATCCAAAAAGAATCTTAATTTCAACAGCATCTTCTTTCTAAATAATTAACAGTTTTCTGTTCTTATATACAAAACCGTACTCAAATAAATAAACAACTTTTAAGGTTTGAAGAAAAACGTCTGCAAATAAAAATGAAATGATTTTGTTTTATAACATCAATAATTGATATTCCCTTTTAGAAAAAAAAAAAGCTTTAAAGTGTTAAAGCGTTTTATATTTGAAGCCAAAATATCTGATTTGAAAGAATTTGTTGCTCTGAGAAAAATTCTGATAAGAGATTATGTTCAGAAAAATCCACGGTTTAAAGCAATGTACTCTTCAAAGATTCATTAGTTTTTTAGTCCTTTGTATAAACTTGTGAATATATCCGAAATCATTGGTTGATGTTACTGAGCGTTAATTTCCTCAAATAAAAGATTGAAGTAAATGAAAAGTTTCAAGACTGCATGAATTTAATCTTTTTGGAAATGCAATGTTGTACCAAATGGGGATCGGCTCCTAACATCCGCCGAAGTAATGTTTTGCAATTTTATTCTCTTATTAGTCAGTGGAACACATTACTCGACAAAAAAGGTTCTTAATTGAGGATAAGGATGAGGATAAATGACCAGAAACAAATATTTGGGAATAGAGTGTCAATCCCGGGAATTCCCGAGAATCAACAAATTTAGGGAACTCCCTGGAAACGATTTAAAAATCCTGGGGAACGATTGAAAATCCTGGGAATTCCAAAAAACCCAAGGAATTCAGATGAATTTCAAAAAATTGTACAAGGCTTAAAATTAAAAAAAAATAGGAGGGATTCAGTAAGGAAAATAAATGAAAACCGATAGTTAAGCACGGTGGTGGCCATGTAATGGTGAGGAATGCTTTCAGCGCAAATGGCTCCGGAAACTTGGCATTCATTTACGGAGAAAAATAAATAGATTTATCAGTCATATTACGCGTCTACAGGAATATAAATATGATTGTTTGGTTCTGACCCGAAAATACGATCAAACCAACCATCAGCTTATACGATTAGTCTCCAAGGAGTTAGTCTTCTTAAAATTCTGAAGGATATACTGAACCGACGATCATGGCCGTTTTACTATTCTATGCGTAATTCGAAGACAAGTATTTAAATAAAGTTCGGACAAGCTTTTACCGTCATTCTTCAGGTCAACAATCAGTTTCCGGATGTCTACCGGTATTTGTTTTGTGAGGAGCAGACATTTTCCTGTTAATTTAATCCACAAATTGTTGAAATCTACTGATTTATGCTAAATAAAGTTCATTTTACCGTATTTATCGCTCAGACCACTGGAAATTGTCTTTGTTGAGATTCAACTCACGTTTCTGCGTTTGACAGGCTGACACATAACTGTTTACTTGACTAATATTTGACAAAGGCCTCAGTGTACGGACAATTTTTTGACGTCGTTTTTGATACTTTCTATACAAAATGAATTGGATTATTTTTAAGCTTTAATTCATAAACATTTTTAATACTGATCTACAAAAAGGACTAGTTTCTGCAGCGAATGATGTAATTGTAGTATTTTTATTGACTGAAAAAGTGCACTTTTTGATTGTTTGGATTTCAAGGTACGTGCTGTACGGACAATTTTTTGATACAGTGTATCTGGGCCGAACAAATCCGGGAAATTTTTTATAAAAATCTTGCAAAATCTGGGCGTTTGAATTCAAAGTTGACGTCAAAATCAAACAATATCCGGGCAAAACCAAAAAATTATTCAAGAAAACAAATAGAAAAAACAATTTTTTTTCATCAAAATTAATCGACAGACTTTTGATCGTATTTGAGGCTTCCAGAAACCTTTCGTAAATAGTTGTTTTCATAAAACTTGCTTGGAAAAATAAATCGTTTTGTTGGCATAAAATATATAATCTTTAAATAACTTTTTTTTCTTTAATTTAAAATCCGGACAACCGAGCCGGGCTGGGCTGTTATCAAATTTAATATTAAATATCCCGGAAAGCCCGGATATAACCAGGATATAAGGCAGTCTGGCAACCTTAATCTAGATCTGCCCTTTCGCAAACTGTGACACAACTTTCAATTCGATAGTAACAAAATCACCGGCAAAAAAAATGACATTTTGGAAGATATCGGCATTTAACTGAAGACTTACGAAATTTGATGAATAACCTGAAGCCTAGCAAATAATATTTCCTCGGTAGTGAAAATTTTTTTCAATTTTTTAAAATTTTTGCTCCATGATGCAGTCAATTGAATCAGTTAAAGTTCTAATACTCTCTTATTTTTTTTAAGAAACACTTTTCTAACTACACTAATAAATTTCGGTATTTTATTGCGATCAAACAGCCCATTATTAAACTATTGTTGATTTTATAGTTTACACTATTAATGAAATAAATTAAAAAAAAAACTTATCGATGAATATTTTCATCACTTTGTACTCATCAACGATTTTTTTTTATAAAAAATATTTTTATTAAAACATTTGACATATTCAAAGGATTTTGAGTTTCACTTTCTAAACAATAACTTGGAAATTTTGGACTTGTAACATTTTTTCTGGTTAGTTTTTCATTTTTTAGATAATTTTAAAATATTGGGTTACAATTTGTCAATTAAATCAATACATTTAAATATCATGAATGGTTTAAAAAAAATATGAACGCTAAAACATAAATAAAACGTATTTGTTTCGGTATGTAAAGAGGGATAAAATCTCCGTTCTAAATGTTTCCCGGGATCTCGGGTATTTTCGGGAACAGGATCATCAGATTTTCCGATTCCTGGAAACGATAAAATGGCCGAGAAATGAACACTCTAATTGGGAACCAACCTTTACTGATCGTTCTGTTGCAATCAAGTGTTTCCATCCATTTTTGAACAAAAGTTTACATGCAATTCAAAGAAAAATCTATTCACATAAACGAAGGTGAAGCTTGAAAGCCAGAACTAATTGCGAGCCTGAATATACTATTGACAGGTTCCAAAAATCTTTTGAATACATGTTGAATTTAAACCATAAATAAATTTATTTAATTTTTTTTTACCAATTATTGACGTTTTTGGATGACATCGTAATTAAATTGAATACAACAATGCAGGGAAATGCCTCTCTAACTAGCAAACTCAGGGAGGATTTTTGTTTAAAGTTTCAGTGTGGCGTTGGATCAGTTTTTTTTTAAGAATCACTTTTGACCAACAAAGAAAAACCACATTTAAATATGGTTTCAGTATCAATTGTTGATTCGGAAAACCTGTTGTTTTTATCAAAGCGGAATTCAAGATTTTTTTTTGACCAATTATTTCATCTGGAATGATAAATTTTCCGAGCCTATCTGCATTTGGCATTTGGAGCAATCAAAGCTTTTTTTTCAACTAATATATCACAGATGAGCTGGAGCTTAAAGCAAATGGTTTTCACTTGTCTTTCCCAATATTTCACGGAGTCCTGCAAATGAAGAATTTTGAATGAAATGATTCCATGGAATTGTAGCTTGGTTTTCATTTGGATTATCGATTGAAATAAAATTCTAAATGTTTGAGGCTTATGATATAGCTCAGTTGGCAAGTGAGACAAAGTCCGTGAGTTCGAGTCCAAGAGTAAACGTCGATCACAGTTGTACCGGATAAGTTTTTCAATGATTGCTCGCCAACTGCATCCTTGATCTAAGTTGCGAATGAAATAAAGATGTTAAAACGACTATAATCGAAACAAAACCAAAAATTTCCATCTTCTGTAGTTGACCTCCATAAACGAACAGTCAATCACAGAACAAAAACATACACCATTTGAGTTGAGAAGTCAAAACAATCCGAAGCTTAATGACCAATAAAATAAAAGGAGCTCACGAAATCAATCTCTTCGAATCGGATCCAAATGGAATATTCCAATCCCAAAAAATCGGGAACACAGAGTAAAGAACGAAAAATATCCAGAAGAACGGACGAGTTCACCGGGAGCAATAACAGTAACGTTGAAATAAAAGCGAACAAAAGTAGAATACACATCGCCATTGCCGATACGCTAAATTACCATCCATGGAGCACTTGACAGTGTATAAGCAGCTTCCACTTGCTCCCGTCATTTAGTGTGGAGGGCACGAGTGAAAACAAAAATCTCGGCGCGGAAAGAATGAAATAAAATTTACAAAAAAAAAAAACAAAAACATTCAAAAGAAAAAGTCTGACGGGGGGCGAAAAGGGGTTGGCCCTTGGCACCACCCTCTTAATCTCACCTTAATAGATTTTCCCGGTCACAAATGCTGAAATGTACAACCGCGCACATTCAACGGGGCCAACAACGGGATAAATGAAAGTACAGCAACTTCCAGTGAACGACAAAAAAAAAAAAATGAAAACAAAAACCCAATCCACCCGAAAAGCAAATCGAAAAACAAATACCAAACTGGGTGCCATCGTCGTCCTGTTCGGGAGCTGGAAAGCTGCAATCCCTGTTGAGTAACCCTCGAGTTCCGATTGTAATAAAATTTATAAAAATGAGAAAATTTATTTCAAAATGTTTAAAAATTTTACCAAAAAAAAAAAATTAAACGCTTGTGTCCTTTTATAGAAGAAGAATTCTAAATCAGAGAGTAAAAATCATGTGAAACATACACCTAAACCAATGTTACATGGCGACCGTCACACTTGATCGGGTATCTCAGTTTTTTTTTCATGACATCTGTCAAATTTTGTCAAACTCTTGACAATCGTTTTGGAACATTGAATTGAAAATAAAAACTTAGAACAAG
This sequence comes from Uranotaenia lowii, assembly GCF_029784155.1. NCBI lineage: Eukaryota > Metazoa > Arthropoda > Insecta > Diptera > Culicidae > Uranotaenia > Uranotaenia lowii. The sequence goes on from NC_073693.1 coordinate 323,980,436, forward strand.
TAAGTTCGCAAACTTTAGGAATTCTTTTACAGTGGTACCCAAAGGGAAAAAATTTCCAAGCTCCAACCATCCAGGAGAATGCAACGAGCAGGCAGCCAGAAGCGCAGTCAGTAAGCGCATTAAAGAGCATTTTGCAAATCGTTAAATCACTTGATGGAGAACGAAAAATATTGAGCAACAATGGGGTAGGTATTAGGAAGGGATGGTGTTTTCTATCCGTTTGGAAATAAGGAATGGCAGCAAAAGGTAATCGAAAACGAATTTTCTCCCCTTTGGCTGGACAGATGTTAGATGCCACAGCCACATTAAGAATGCATTCCGATTTGGAGATTGGAAAATGATCGATTGTTATATTTTAACTTTTGATTAAATTAGGCAACTTGAACCTAAGGTTGCAAAATTATTTGTCATCTCTTGTGACTAAGAATAAGGGGGCAACATAATGATTACAAATAGAACGTATCTATATTCGATTAGATTGATGGGCCGGTAATTAAAATTTACCTTGAGAAATCAAAGACGGAAGCATTACTTTATTAGTTGAATGGTAGTGTATACGAAAAGCTTATGCTTAAGCTGAAGATTCTTGTCTTTCAACCTATCTTTTTTGGCATATCGTATCGTAAAACACATGTGCCAAAATCGCGCAAAATCGCCACATGTGCCAAAATCGCACGGTTTTTTGAAGCGACATTACCTTTTATAGAGATAATATACAACACAAAAAACAAAAGTTTTTCAAAAAAATTATAAAGCACTCAAAAAGGATAAAACGATTAAAAATTCAAAAAAAAAATGAAAAACAAATACAAACAAAAGACTAAAAATGACAAAAAAAAACAAGCAAAAATGAAGAAGAATGACAAAACAGCATATATGACAACAAAACCAAGATAATAAACAAAAAAAGAATAGTACAAAATGCATCAAAAACATGAGAAAATATAATTTAAAAAATTACTAAAAATGGTCCATAATTGACTAAAAATAAGGTGTTAATGATAATAAACATAGTTGTTTTTGTAGAAAAAAGAGAGAAAAAAAAAAGAAAAAAAACTGTTCGATTTTGGCAACAAAAAATGTTCGGGCAATGATTTGGAAACAATCTATTTTGGCAACAAAAAATGTTCGAGCATGTTGCCAAAATCTGCAACGGGGTCTGTATTTCCAAATTTAGATTGCAGATCAGAATTCCAATATGAGCCAATAACTGAAATTTGTTTCAGAGCCCTCAATCGTCAATTAATTATAATTTTAATTTTGAGGTTTTTTGTTTCAATCTGAATTCCTTAATAGTTTTTTTTTTTTAAATTTTCAATCCAATTTGCGAATCTGAATGAAAATATGAATTCCAAATGATGAATCTTACATAATCAAAAAATAATTATCCATTACTCTTTGAATTTTCAACTCATATGCATTAAATATGAGTTAAAGAGAAAGTTCATGGAAATTTTTTTGAATGAAATATGTGGGAGCGATCCCATGCACAAGTATCACCACAAAATGCAGCCCCCCCCCCCCCCCTTCCTCCCATTCTACGGCGATGCCCATTTGTACGATGCCTCTATAATTAACTATTCCTCAGAACATTTTTTCCAGAAGGCATCAATATTTTCCCAAGAATGGACCATTTCCCACAATGGAACATGTCCTATTTTTTAATCTTTACTATACAGACCCCGTTCGTTTTTGGCAACATGTCCGAAAATTTTATGTTGCCAAAATTGAACGGTTTTTTTTCTCTGAAATTTTTCTATTATTTTTACAAAATAACTATTTTTATTATCATTAACGTTATTTTAATTCAATTTCCGACCGTTTTTAGAATTTTTATAGTTTTTTTTTCTTATGTTTTTTATGCTTTTTGCACTATTTTTTTGTCTATAATCTTTGGTTTTTTGGTCATTTTTGCTGTTTTTGTCATTCTTCATAATTTTTAAGTTGATTTAGTCATTTTTAGTTTTTTTGTTTGCATTTGTTTATTTTTTTAAATTTTTTATCTTTTTGTATTTTTTGAGTACTTTATAAAATTTAAGTCTCTTGAGTCGCTCTTCACAGATAGCATTTAGAGGTGATAAGCGACAACTTGTATTTTCAATGTCGCTTATCATCGTTGAATTGATTCATTATAGATAGGTGATTTGTTGCATTCGTCTGCCCGTAGGATACAATGGAACCAGATTCTTTGTAGGAACTCTCTCTAGGCTGACAAAATGTCACGCGGAGTTGTAGCAGAGAGAAACTACACCATGTTTGTTTCGGCGGGGAATTCTCTCGCTTGACGATAAGGAGAAATGATCCAATTTCGGAACCTTGTTCCAGAGTAACAATAGTGTGACAATCTTGACTCCAAAACCTCGAAATCTTATTCCAGGACCATAATTCTACAACAGTTTTCCAAAAAATTTCTCACTTATTGATAGTAATTGAGTTCCAAATATTGAATCAAAATAAAGTTAGACGAAGCTTACCGGATTGTACGTATTTTGACCATATTTTCTCACTCTATTTGCAAAATCAAACGAAAATTTCAATTTAATCCTAAGAATTGGGTATCTTGTGTCCTAATCATTTTTTTAAACAAATTTTATCAAAAAAACATAAACGATTTTTTGGAAGCCTGATTCTTGTAATGATTCTGAATCGCCTGATGTGTTTCGAAAAAAAAAACAGTATTCCTTTTTTTTTTTTTAATTTTAATGGAATAATTCTGAAATTTGCCTGCATATTGGACGGATTTTTAAGAAAAACTTGAAATAATATGCCCATATTTCGCCAGGTTTTAGAATAAAATTGCCTGGATTTGACCAGCTCGGATACTTGCGGAAAAATATCTAGTAAGTATCGAGTTTTTTTTTCTTGTTTTTCAGTTTGGATCATCATTGGTGTAGAATCTTGATTTCAACATTGGTGTTGCATTCAAATCTAAAATGTGATGAATTTTCCGTATTCATAACTAAAAAAAAATATTTGAAATTCAAAAAAACTTTTAAGATTTGGATCTGAAATTGTTATCCTAAATTTATGTGCAGAGTTGAAACATAAGAAAGTTTCATGTTTCCAGAATTGAAAAATATGTAAAAATTTCGTCATTTAAAATTTTATTCAAAATTTTCAAGTTCAATTACGAATAAATAATTGAAAAAAAAAATCATATTGAAAACCATAAATCCAAATTCAAATAAAAAAAAATTGTTCAAGGGTTCTGATACAAATTTCGCTTTTTGGTTTCAAATTCATAGCATTGCTTATCCGGAATTTAAATTCAGGCTTAGAATTTGGGTTCAAAATGCTGAATTCAGACTTTAAACTAAAATCCAAGGTTTGTATTCTGATTATGCTCTAATTTATGGTTTATTATCAATATTAAAAGATCGCAGTTTCATAACTTTGATTCTTGATTCAAAATTAAAATTTTGAAAGTCAGATAAGAAACACAAACCTAGTGAAAATCACAAATAAGAAACAGGATCTGAATAATAGAATAAAAACTTATTATTAAAAATTTGTTTTTTGAAAAATCTAGATTTTAATTTTGAAAATTTTAATTACAGGATTCAAATTATGAAATATAAAATATTGAATGATAGTTTTTGAACTTGTTTTTTATCCTTATGTAAAAATTCATCTGGAAATTTGTATATATTGCGGATTCTTTAAAATCAAAGGTTCTAATTAAGTCTCAAATTTCAATCGAGTTTACAAGAGTAGTAAATAAACCTTATTTGAACCTTACACCTTATTTTTTATTTTTATTTCTGAATATTTGATACATTTTTACCCAATGTTTCAAATGGTCATGCTTATGTTTCAAAAAAATTAGCTTGCTAAAGTAAGTGAGTTAACAAAAAATTTTCTGAATGAAGGTTCAAAATACTTTTCTTGTTTCGATTCTTTATGCCGTTGGCTCGCCAGTTATTGAAAAACCTATCTGGAACAACTGTGTTCAATGTTTACTTAGGCAACTGATTTACCGACTGAGCTATATCACAAGTACCCATATTTTTGAAAGCTTCATGAAAAAAATTGGTTACTCCTAGGACTTATTTAAAATAAAAAAATAAATAACTTTAAATGCAAAATCACTTTAACCTGAATAATTTGTGCTACATTTTTTCACTTGTATAGGCATTGTTTAAGCAAAAATGTTATTGGGAGAAAATTGTCATCAAACCCCTCCCCCTCCCCCCTCCTCCCCATGAGCCGGTTCTTCCTACGGCCCTGATAGGATCTACATCACTGTGTCCCGTGAAATATATTTGAGAAAATACGTATTTCCATAGAAAAGTGGGGTGGTGCCCAGTTCGCCCTGGATCTTATCTCCCCTTTATCTCCCTTATACTTCTCAGGGCAGTTTCGGCACAGAGATTTTCTTAATAGGCATTGGATTTTTGCAACGTCTTCTATGGATGTAGCTGTTTTTGTACTAGAGTTTCAAAGAAATCTTTGCCTTTGCAACAAGAAAGTTAGTTCTAAAATTTTATTAAGGAGGCTTAAATTGAGATTGGCCAATAGTTGTTGACATCAAATTTGGATCCTATTTGGTGTGTTGGCACAACTTAGGCTGTTTTTAGACAATCAGGGAATCTACGGTGACAAGACTTTCGCTGAACACATCTCGCATAAATTTTGAGAAAAAATTCTGATAGTTTTTGTGATGTATGCCGGTATTTCGTAGGGACAATAACTTTCATTAGGATCGAGATCTTTGATTTTGATAATAAATTTTGCTGTGGAGCGGGAAAATTCGAATTAGGAAGCTCAAGGTTCTGAATAGATTTGTTTTTCTCTGGCTATAGATATTTGAAGCTTTGTTCCTAAAAAAGCAGTTGAAGGTGTCAGCAACTTTTTTTTCGTGGCTCGTTAGGTATCCATTAACTATAAATTTTGGTTTATCTTTTTCTTTGATTCGGTTTCCGGATATGGAAATTCAATATTTTAATGTATTTCTGCGGGTGACCTTATCGAACAAATTGCTTTAATATTCCCTTTTCACATTTCTTTTGCATTGGTTGAGTTTCTTAGTCCAAGTAACAATTTTAGCTTTATTATGGTCAGAAAAACTTCGTTAGGACTATAGCATTAATCTTCATAAAAACTTCACCAGAACTCTAATAAAACCAAATAAAGCTGGCTATTTGGCTCTATTCTAGAAACGTCATCATGACCAATTTTGGCCACCAAAGCTTTTAAAAAGCTATTATATAACATGTTATCAATTTTGTTTTATTATGTGAGTCCTTGGAGTTTTTTTTCCAGCAACCATGATGGTTGATGAATGATAATTGCATTATTGAGATATGATCTGGTAAATTTAATAGCCAAAACACCAATGTTTTTACCATATTATGAACATCTTTTTAACAGCCAGTTAAGATTTTAGGCAAAATGTGTATAAAATAGTATCTTAAAATAAACGCACCTCGTCAAATCTGATGGTCAATCATGATGGAATTGATGAAAAATAGGCCTGACAAAATATTTTCAAATACTTCCATTGTGAATCCATCAACATGGCGTGATTTTGTACCTTTCGATATTGCAGTTAGTCATTTCAATGCCTATTTTTTTGGTCAGATAAATGACTAATTAGTTTTATAATAAAAAGCTAAAATTTGACGTTTATCTTGCAAGCCAACCAATTACACGCCTATGTTGAGTTCCTCATATCTAAGTTGTTAATCGTTAGTACAGTAGATAAGGACAGACTTTTTGAATGAAAAGGGATTGGTTGTGAATGACCCGTGGAGTAAACCATGAGTTGAAGTCAAATTTTGTTATCTGACGCCATCTTGAAATCCAAGAAGGCGGCATCCGCTAAACTTTAAAATGTTGTAAATGACTTAAAATCGCATGATATCCCGCAACGCATTGCTGTTAATAACTGAAAATTGCATGAAAACTCCCACTATATGGGTATAAGTTGAAAAGGATCAACGAGTAGAACAAAAATTTTGCTATCAGGCGTCATCTTGAAATCCAAGATGGCGGCTTCCACTGAACTTAATAATTATTTTAATGACTGAAAACCGCATGAAATACTAACATTATGGGTATTGAGTGCAAGGTCTAAACTAGAAAAAGTCGAAATTCGCTATCTGACGCCATATCAATCCAAGATGGCTGCTCAACTTGAAAATACTATAAATTACTGATAATCGATGTTCTCCAAAATTTCAAATAGTATTACATTTTTGCAACTTGAAAACTTATAAATTTTAATTGATTGAAAAAACTCCGAGAATTTGAACTTAATTTTTTTTGCCAATCATATTAAATCGTTTTTTAATGTACATAAATTTGTCATTTTTTTAACTTTCAATTTAAAAAATAAAAAATAAAAAGATATAATTTCAATGCGATTGAGGTGCTATTTTTTGATGCACGGCCATGTGCATTCAGAATGCCAGAATTTTCCAGATCTTATCCGGGTCGGAAAAATCCGGGCTATTGTGTCTAAAAACCTGACAAAATCTGGAAATTGGTTTCAAAAATAACAACGAAAAATCCGGGAAATATCCAAAAATTTGGTCAAAACTCAGGAACCACAATTTAGGAAAAAAAACTTGAAAGAAATGTTTTTCATCAAAACCCAAAAACAGTTTTTAAATCGTTTTTTAGGTTTCCAAAAAACCTTTCATGATTATTTTTATAAAACTCGCTTAAATTTTTTTATTTTTTACGCATAAAACAAATTTTTTTACACCAAATAAAGTTTGATTGCGAAAATAAAGTGAATAGATCCTGGCAAAAAACGGATTATTTACAATGAAATCCGGGCAACCAGGCCGAATCAGACTTTTTTGAAGTAAATATCCGGGCAAATCAGGTTAAAATCGGGCAATCTGGCAACCTTTGTTTAGAGTAAGGTGTCCAAATTGCTCAGGTTTACTCGGGGTTTTCCGTAAGTTTAGTATAAAACTTGGTAAAAGTCCGTTCTGGCCCAGTTTCCCGTATTACATTAAAAAAGCCCGGATTTTCCCAAATTTACAAAATTTATTTTCAAAAATGAACAGAAAAACAACATTGTTATTCATAAATTATTTTTAATGCATCCAAAACGTTTTTTTTTTAGCTAGTTTTAAAAAAAACAATCATGAAAGATTGTTTTGAAGCCTATAATACGATTTAAAATCTGTTGTTGAGTTTTGATGAAAATTATTTTCTGGCAACCTTATTTCAACGCAAGCTTATAGGCTAGTTTTAAATCAAGGGGGGGGGGGGGGGGTTTAACCCCCCCCCTCCCATGGAGATTTTTTCCAAGGAAAATTTTCAGTACAAGAAATGAATTTACCGGAAATCACTTGATCCCAAAAGGTGTTTGAAAATAAGTGTTGACAAATATGTCAGGAATTCGGCTCGCCGCCTCCGACGGAATTTCGTCTTAAATATCATTCCACTTTTTATGCTGATATGAAATATTCCTCTTGAAACTAATTTCAGCCTCAATTGTATTTTTGTTTTTCATTCTTTTGAATCCTAAACTCCATATCCAAAATGTTTTGACATATTACTCAAGGCCTCAAATTTCACATTTTTCCTAGGTGCAAAGAATTTAAGAGATGATTTTGAATAATTTGGGTGCCCAATTCCAAATTTGCAATTAGGCTTTTGTCTAACAGCTGTTTTTTAAATCACGTTTGAAAATATGTGACAATCATTTAAGAATTTCTTTTTTGACTTTTTGACAAATCTTTGAAACATTAAAAACTGAAAAAAGGGCTTCAAATCATCCATTCCATCATCATCCATTTTTCCCTAGATCGCAACTAATTTTGGTTTCTGCGAAAAAAGCTATAGCCGTCTTCTACTTGTTCACGTTAATCCATTTAAATCAAATTTAACTTAAGATACTTTTCAGCGAAAAACAAATGCAGGTTTCAACAAATTGGTAAAATAAAATAATATCTTTTTTATTTAAAACTTTCTTACTAGAGTCGGACATGCTTGTATGTTAATAATAAGTTTATAAAGACTGTCGAATTTAACTTTTTTAGATCATGCATCATAATCACCATCATTATTATTCCTAAATAAAGTTAATATAATACACAAATAAGGAATCAGTTTTTTTTTTAATTTCATGAGATAGAAACGTATATTTTTCAACGTCTTATTTTGTTTGAATATGATATTCTATTAAAATTACCGAATTTTATATATTTTTTATTTTAAATTTTCACATGAAATTTCCGATTTTTGTAGTCAAACATTTTTAATTTCTTTAGAAATAATTTAAATAAGTTCCTCATTATTTTTCAAGTCTGATTTTTTGTGCTCTGAAAACATAATATGACTCATAATCTAATTTTTTTAAAAGAAAAACCTAGTTTCTATCTTTTGTCCTTTTAAGGACATAGTATTTCAATTGATGGCTTTTAAATATTCAGAGCGAAATTGTTCAACTATAAAACCGCGCTTGAAAATCCATAAAGGTTTTACTTATTTTCATTACTTTGAATAATCTGTTTTTAATCGTTACTGATATTTTAATTAATGAAAAGATTCGAAATTATTCGAAGCAGCAACTTTAAAGCTTAATTTAAATGGACAACATTTATTATCATATAAATAAGTATTTGCTTTGTACTTTGAATATTTATCAAGATTTTACAAAAATGGTGATTAAATATATCTTCAAATTTAAAATATTACAGCGGAATTTTTCAATCAAACAATCGATTGAAAATGAAGGAAGGAAATGTTAACTAAGACGATTAATAAACAAAAACTTTTATAGTTCTGCTGAACAATTTTAAATCAAGATTAATTTCATAATTTCATTTCTAAAATTTATTTTAGAATTCAGATTTAGTTTCATTTTTATTCTGGGTTAAACTGATGAATTTTATTTCTATTATTCTCATGCCCGAAGCTTTTATTCAATCGTATTCGTTTTTTGTGTATTCTGAAATATTGATGTTACATTTGTAAACTTGATTGCTTGATTTTCAAGTAAATGCCTAGTTCAGAATAAAGAACATTATTTTCAATAATTTATTGATGATTTGCTGGAGAGAGTAATGATTCAAATCTTGAGTTTGAATTTTTAATTTTGAAACACCCCCCCCACCCCCCCCCCCCCCTGAACGGGTCCTTCGCACGGGCCTGCGTTCTACACCATCTTGAGTTTCTAAATTAATATGCCAGAATTGCCAGATTGCCCGGTTTAATGCAAGTTTTCCCGGATATGTAATACTAAATTTAAGTACAGTCCGGCCCGGCCCGGTTGCCCGGATTTCATTACCCAGATTTTTCTCGGATTTATTCACTTCATTTGGCAAATATAACAAAAAATAAAATAAATTGTATTGTAAATTTTTTTTATGCCTCCAAATCAAAAATTTTGAGCTAGATTTATAAAAATAATCATGAAAGGTTTTTGGAAACAAAAATACGATTTTAAATCAGTTTATGAATTTTGATGAAAAATATTGTTTTGAAGTTTTTTTTTCTTGATTTTTGTTGAGTAATTCCTGGGTTTTGACGAAACTAGCCCGGATAATGCCTGGATTTTAGGTCGTCAATTTAGAAATCAAATGTTCGGATTTTACCAGGATTTAAGATAAAATAGCCCGGATTTGTCCGGCTCGGATACGTGTTGCAAAAATTCTGGCAACCGGAATCTAAAGTTATCCAAGATCGAAATAACTATAGTTTAACAAGATTTGATCCCTTATTGGGACAGTAAAGTGCACTAACATCCTCGGCTGTCGCTCACTTACCGTCAAAACTTCCAACACCTCAGGGTGTGTTACGATAAATTTTGTTACCAACGAGGAAGCCAAACAGTTGAATATATACTTACGCTGTGCCATACTTCCTGTTAGCTCCTGGCAGGCTTAACTTTGCCACACATACATAGTTTCAGTTTTAGATGCATCGAAGCATCTTGCTTCTACTTAAAAACAGTTTGTCGTTTACCTTTCCATAGAATCTTTTGGCTCCTCAACGCAACGAAACCCGTTCAAAGTTTTTCCGGGAAGTCCTAAAAAATTGAGGGCAGCACGCCCCCGTATAGATAGGTGGAATCGAAAAGGGGTAGAGAGCAAAAAACAAACAATCCAAGCACTACGCCAGAAAGTGAAAAAGAAAAATATGCTGTTGATGAAGATGATGAAGTTGAATGATGCCCCCTTCGGGGGTTGGCCCTAGAGGAAGAACTTTCCCCATCTCAATATGCATGACTTAATGTAACAACGATCTCAACCCATCCACATATCTCTTTTCCTCGGGAAGACCACCAATCTCGACGGATGGCGACGGAAAATTCTCCCAAACTGGGTCTGGAACGAATCGTCGTAACCGCATAATTCCCTTCCAGTTTCCTAGTAGAGACATGTGGGTGAACTTTTTTTCATGTGCTATCTACGCTCACCTTCTCACTGGTATGTGGCTCTGAGTTTTTTTTTCCTTTTTTCCGCTTAGCCCTCCAAGAGAATCTGCTCCGGGGGCATATTCCCCCCAAAGTGCCATAGAGGGTTGCCAGCAAACGACGACGACGACGCCATCGACGACAAGTGCCCACTCGATAAGGGCTGAGGTTTTGAGACGCTTGCGGCGCCGCCGTCAGAGGAATATTATTCATACGAAAAAAGAAAACCTGCTTGTAACGACTCTCAAATGGGGAAATCTGATAAGTAGCAAAGCACTTGATGCGAAAAAGTTCTTTTGAGAAACAAGGACCAGGGTCTAGGGTCTGGAAGAAGGATGGAAAAGTTGATAATTTAACGCTCTGAAGCGCGATTGATGTTGAATTATGATCGGATGGAATCAATTAAGGGAATAATTTATGCTCCTAATTGAGTGGATTCAATCAACAGGTAATCTTTTATGGGTTTTAAACTGAGGTGACGGTAGATTTTTTCAAAAATTTCAAACCTTGTTCATGAGATTATCTTTTAATTTTCATAGTTTATGATTGAGGTTGAAACAAAAGACTCAAAACTCCAAAATGAGAGTGGGAGTTTTCACCTAAAATTGTCAAAATTGTCAAAATTGTCAAAATTGTCAAAATTGTCAAAATTGTCAAAATTGTCAAAATTGTCAAAGCTGTCAAAATTGTCAAAATTGTTAAAATTGTCAAAATTGTCAAAATTGTCAAAATTGTCAAAATTGTCAAAATTGTCAAAATTGTCAAAATTGTCAAAATTGTCAAAATTGTCAAAATTGTCAAAATTGTCAAAATTGTCAAAATTGTCAAAATTGTCAAAATTGTCAAAATTGTCAAAATTGTCAAAATTGTCAAAATTGTCAAAATTGTCAAAATTGTCAAAATTGTCAAAATTGTCAAAATTGTCAAAATTGTCAAAATTGTCAAAATTGTCAAAATTGTCAAAATTGTCAAAATTGGCAAAATTGTCAAAATTGTCGAAATTGTCAAAATTGTCAAAATTGTCAAAATTGTCAAAATTGTCAAAATTGTCAAAATTGTCAAAATTGTCAAAATTGTCAAAATTGTCAAAATTGTCAAAATTGTCAAAATTGTCAAAATTGTCAAAATTGTCAAAATTGTCAAAATTGTCAAAATTGTCAAAATTGTCAAAATTGTCAAAATTGTCAAAATTGTCAAAATTGTCAAAATTGTCAAAATTGTCAAAATTGTCAAAATTGTCAAAATTGTCAAAATTGTCAAAATTGTCAAAATTGTCAAAATTGTCAAAATTGGCAAAATTGTCAAAATTGTCAAAATTGTCGAAATTGTCAAAATTGTCAAAATTGTCAAAATTGTCAAAATTGTCAAAATTGTCAAAATTGTCAAAATTGTCAAAATTGTCAAAATTGTCAAAATTGTCAAAATTGTCAAAATTGTCAAAATTGTCAAAATTGTCAAAATTGTCAAAATTGTCAAAATTGTCAAAATTGTCAAAATTGTCAAAATTGTCAAAATTGTCAAAATTGTCAAAATTGTCAAAATTGTCAAAATTGTCAAAATTGTCAAAATTGTCAAAATTGTCAAAATTGTCAAAATTGTCAAAATTGTCAAAATTGTCAAAATTGTCAAAATTGTCAAAATTGTCAAAATTGTCAAAATTGTCAAAATTGTCAAAATTGTCAAAATTGTCAAAATTGTCAAAATTGTCAAAATTGTCAAAATTGTCAAAATTGTCAAAACTGTCAAAATTGTCAAAATTGTCAAAATTGTCAAAATTGTCAAAATTGTCAAAATTGTCAAAATTGTCAAAATTGTCAAAATTGTGAAAATTGTCAAAAATGTCAAAACTGTCAAAATTGTCAAAATCGTCAAAATCGTCAAAATTGGCAAAATTTTCAAAATTATCAAATCTCTCAAAATTGTAAAAATTGTCAAAATTTTCAAAATTGTCAAAATTGTCAAAATTTTAAGAAATGACTAAAATGTACAGATTGTCAATACCGTCAAAATTTTAATATTGTCAGAATTGACAAAAATGTCTAAGAATTTGGAAATTTGAATATGTGTTGTAAATTTGAAGAGTTATTCAAGGTTGTCTGTTAAAATCAATTCAAAAATGCGATTTCTTAATCAAAATTACTCTGAATGTTCAAGATTGCAATGCATTATTCGTTAACCTCAAAACCATTCACCTTTGTGCTACGTCTTCGATATCCAGTTTCTTTTTAATTTGTTACCGATCGCTCGAAATCGCCCTTCAAAGCCACACTTCTGATGGGTAGTTGGAAAATTATATCTTCAGCGGTGTCATTCATTCATTCTTCAGAGAAAAAACTTTCCCACAAGCTGAGGGCGGCAAAATTGAAACCGAACGCCCATTTGCTGAAGATGGAAAACTTTTTCGCTCCCTTGACGATACCTTTCGGTCTTTCGGTCTGGGTTGATGGGAAAAACCCACTTGTGATCGATTTGCAAAAGTGATTTTCATGGGAGTTTTGTTTTTCTTTCGCACATCGTCGTTGATTCACACCTTCTCGCTTTCATTGTGGTTAGACAAAGTTGTTGAAATTCAATCCCAGAAAAAAGTTTTAATTTTAATTGGATAAAAGCACAGTTTTGGGGAATGTCTGTGATTTCTCACTTCATTTTCAAATGTGCCGGATCCTGGATTATCCCGTATGTTTTTGCCACAAATCATAAAACATAAACCCACATGGCTTTTCGCTGTTGTTGAAGTTATTTACTTAGAGACAGGATATCACAAACATAATAACTTTCCCGATTTAATTACTTCTCTCTACCAGAGTCTCTGCAGCCATCATGTAGCATGGCAGAATGGGTGGCACAAATTGATTTCCGCTGAAGCGTAAACGATCGGATTAATTGGTATTATCTTAGTGAGAGAGAGAAAGCTGTTTTGTATCTCTAGAGTGAAGGTACGTGACTGAAATACGTTTGGGGCTCCCATACGCGTGGAATTTACCGCTGATTGAATATGTAATGCGTGGAATTTGGTACTGAATTCCGGATGTATGATGGCCGTTGTCGATTTCAAACACTCAAAACCCTGGTTCACGACGCGTGGTTGTTATTGTTTGCGAATGAATGTTATTGTTTCGGGATCAGTTCGGCCATATTGAATGGTGAATCACCCACCTGGTGCCAGGGCAGGCAGTGGATTGGTGAGGCATGTCGCTATACTTTGTCGCTTAATGACATCGGACTCTGGGTAAATAATGGGAACCGCTCTAATCCCCCATTTCAATAAGGATAATGGTGCAAAATTTGATTCGGGGGTTGGAGTTACCATAACAACACATTTCGATCAAATATTTAAGCCACAGGTTAATCCTTCGAAGTATTTATGATATTCGGGGATTACTTTTGCATGGAATAAACTGACAAAGGAAAGTGAATAACATCAATAGGAACATACTGTACAAAGACTAATGATGTAGAAAAATTTGCTTCATAGATAATGATAAGAATAAAAAAACTGGAACGAAACAAGGGGTTTCTCAAATTGTTCTGGTAACCAAATACAAACATCAATTGAATGATTCTCTTTCGAAGCATTGATGAATCAAAGGAATTCTAGCTATCGTGAAATCTTCAACCAAATTACAGGATTGCAGATATTCATGAAAACTGTCGAGAATCAAACAACTGTTTTCTTCACTTTGTTACTGACTGATATTTCCTATTGTTGGGATAACTATTTTAGAACCTGGTTTTTTAATCATTGGACCGTGGAAAAAAAACTGTCTGAAAGAGAATTTTCCGGAGAATTTAATATACTCAGACAACTATTCGTAAATTTTAAACGAGAAAAATGAAAACTTGCACAACTGTTTGTCTGTCTGTCTGTTCCCTTTAAACTCGGATTAAAGTTAGAGGCCCCTACCTCTCACTGGAAGAGGAGAGAGGGTTTCCTAAGCAAAAGATTAATTGTTGCATCACTTGAGAGCAAATGGTACCAAATTTGGCATGGGAGGGTCTACGGGTACCAAAAATATTTCTTTGAATATTTGGTCCCCCTCTTTTAGGAAGGGAAAAGCAGGATCTTTCTTACATCTTTTTGCATAACTCAAGAATCAATCCAGCAAATGGTAGAACTGAAATCTGAATTGTCGACGAAAATTTTGACTGGAACCAAATGTAGACGCTTGCTCCGGATCGTCGATAGTGGTCTTTTACAACGGCCCTACAATGACCAAGGTTGCAGAAAAAAAATCTGTGTTTTTGCTAAAAGAAATTCTGACTTTCTGTGATCTTACCCAAAAATTCTGTGATGGTTTTCTGTGACGGAAACAACCTAAATTTCTTGGAAAAGTCATGAAAAATTGAATCTTTTTTACATTTTCCTCTAAAAAAATCAATAAACATTACCAATTTTATCATGTTGTTTCAAAACCAAGTTTTAAATCCTAAATCATGTTTACATTAAAGTTATAATTTTGGAAATACGTACTAAATTATTAAAATCTGTGAAATCTTTGAATATTTAAAAATTCTGTGTTCTGTGACATAGAATCTGTGGTGAAAATTTGCACTAAATTCTGTGAAACTATAGATTTTTTCTGTGATTTCGGTAACCATTGCGTAAGTAAGTAAATGGTACCAGATTTTGCATACAAGGGTTTTAGGTATACGAGGGTATTTGGGTACGATAAATGTTTTAATGCTTATTTGAGACCCATCCCATCTTCCTAAAGATTCCCATTCCTCCATACAATTTTTATTGCATAATTCGATAATGGAACTTAATTGGCATGGGAGGAATTCAGATATGAGAAAAGGTTCAATGATCGTTTGAGACCCCTCCCCTTCTTTTATATTAGGAAGATAAAAAATAACGGGAGGGGGCTCATAACAATTTTTTGAAATACTCGAGAACTGATCCAGCGAGGGGAATTAAATTTGGAATGCCAGGGTATTTGGGTGAACAAAATGTTCCCAAGATGGTTTCAAGCTCTTTCTACCTTCCATTGGGGAAATAGAGGAGGGAGGCTCCCATATTTTTTTTGCATAACTGGAGAAATGATGGAGCAAATAGAACCAAATATGGCATGGGAGGATATTTGGATACGGGAAAAGATTCAATGGTTGTATGAGGCCTCTCCTTGATCGCAGTGAACCAATTTGATCTGCAGTATCTTAAATTGATCACTTAATAAAAGGACGTTTCTTAGTGCTTGGAACGTCGCAGCAATTTCTCTGATTTTTCAATAAGGTAATGTTCATCACGTCAAAAACTACCGCCCTTCTCAATTCTGAATTCAATTTAAAAAGTTTATGAACAACTTTTAATACACGAGTGATTGCATGCTGCCATAAAACCTCTTATCTCAGAGTCTCAGCATTGGTTCGTAAAGAAACGGTCTATAGTAAGGTTGCCAGATTTAATTCAGCACGTATCCGGGCCGGACAAACCGGACAATTTTCTATGAAAACCTGGCAATATCCGGCATGTCATTTCTACATTGACGACCATGAATCCGGGCAATATCCGGACAAATTTTGTCAAAACCCAGAAATTACTCAACAAAAATCAAGCTAAAAAAAATTTAAATAAAAATATTTTTTCATCCAAATTCATAAACAGATTTTAAATCGTATTTTAGGCTTAGAAAAAAAAATTCATGATTATTCTTACAAAATCTGCTCAATTTTTTTTTGTTTGATTTGCCAAATAAAGTGAAAAATCCGGAAAAATCCGGGCAAAATCCGAGCATTTTGAAATCTGGGCAACTGGGCCGGACCGGACTGTTTCTAAATTTTGTATCAAATGTTTGGGCAAACCAGGATAAAACGGGCAATCTGGCAACCTTAGTCTACGGTGAATTTGATGTGTTACGTAAGTCTTCTGAGTAATAGTCTGGAGAAAGGTTTCCCAGTGGATTCCATCTATATTGACTTTGCAAGAGCGTATGATCGTGTCCCGCACAGAATACTCCTTGCAAAGATGGATCGCCTAGGTTACCCAGCTTGCTAACTTGAATGGATTGCCTCACCTATCTATTGAACCGACAGGCTTTCAAGAAAATTAGGAATTCACGGTCACGAACTTTCTACACCCCATTTGAAGTACCGCAGGGAAGTCACCTTGAACCTCTTCTGTTCATAGTTTTTGTGAATGACTTTCAATCCGACACTCTGCTTATTGCTGATCACCTGAAGACCAATACAACATCAGCAGATTAGAAGACTTGAGCCACTTAAATGGAATGACGGTAAACGCCAAAAAATGTAAGATAGTCAACTTCACTTGTCGAACTAAATAAATAAACTGGAAGAGGAAAAGGGGTTACCATAAGTTTTTAAAATGTCGAAAATTAATCAGTCGAAAAACACCGAGTTTGGAATGGAATTGTTTTTACACCTACTAGCAATGTTTCTATAATTTTTTGGGCCCTTTCCTTCTTCCATTGAGTAAGATATCTATAGAAATAGTCATTCGAAAGAAACCATCTTCAGTAGGGGAGGATATTTGGGAAGGAGAGATGATTCTCTGCTTATTTGGGACCCCTCCCTCTTTCCTGTGAGGGAGATGCATAAAGAAGAGGGGGGCTCTCATACAATGTTTTTCATTGCTCAAAAACTGATTTTTGCAAATGGAGTTGAATTTTTGAAAGGAACGATGTGGAAATAAAAATTTTAGACTCCTTCTTTCTTGTTTTTTTAAGAAAAAAGGAAAAGGGGTGCACCAATACTTTTTTTTAATAATTCGTAAAATGATTGTTCAAATTTTGCATAGAAGGTTTTTGAGTACGAAAAATGTTTTCTTGATTATTCAACAGTGGGAATCTCCTAATATTTTTAATGACTTGGAAACTGATCAAGAAAATGGACCCGAATTTTGCAAGGAAGCGCGAATTGAAAAAAAGTAAAACTTTTTTTTATGGCAGAATTCAGGAATTTAGGAACTTATGAATAACTGAATACAGAGTCTGAATTAAAGATACAGAGTTATGATTAGAAAAGAAATATTAGGTCAGGTTTTTTGCGAAAAGAAATATATTCTTTAAGAATATTTGAATTAATTTCTTTCGAATAGGGCGGACCTTGAGCTCGCTCTTTGATTTGATTATTGCAAAAGACAACAAAATTCACATTTTCCGAGATGTAAAAAATTTAAAAACAGGGTTCGACTGGTTTGGGCGTGTTGAATTCAAATATGCATTCAATTTTACTCTGCCAGCTTTTATTTATGCAACTCAAGCTAACATTTGATAAAAGGTTAACAAATTATTGAAAAAAGACTGTAAAATGTTCCAAATATATTGAAAATAAAGGTTTAAATGCAAAGATCTACTATCTAGATAATTTCAAATAATTTTGACTTTTAAGAAAAAGTAACATAAGTTTTGTTCTTTGGATTTTTTCCAATTTTAAGAAATTTCTAGAATTTCAAAAAACTTTAAACAAAATTAATCTAGGATATTTTGAGGCAAAACGTTTTTCAGTCTTCAACAAAATTTATAAATAAATTATAATAATCAGTTTTATAATCACGGTGTGCCAAAATACGTTATTAAAAAATAAAAATGACCACCAAAACGGCACTCGGCATTCGGAAGATATGGTATTCAGGCATCCATCCTGCAAATTTGGAAATGTTTCATCGGGCTTTTTTGAAATTAGAGCGATTTCAAATTTTAAGTCAATTTGCATTAGATTTCCAACGGGGTTTTTCGACCTTATGTTCTATGACCATGGATTTTTCTGACTACATATTACATATGACAATCACCCAGTTCATTGATTTTATAGAAAATTTAATGCCCGACAACTTTGTCGAAGACTGGAAAAAGATTTGAGTTGATCCTGAAAAGTTATTGGCATTTTCTAAAACTGTATTAGACTTATTAAAATTTGTCCATGTTTCTTATGTTTTTTTTTTTCAATTCAGCTTCACTAAAAAGCGAATATCTTTCCAGGCGTAGTTTGAATCGTTTTTGGGTCTCCAACCATATTTTTCGTGCTTAAAATGTGCTTAGGCCAACAAGGTAAATAGCGTAATATTGGCTTCAAAATAGTCATTTTTGATTGCTTTCTTGGATTCAACAATAAAAATAAACGATATTTTTTTTATTTATTTAGAAAGAATATCAAAAAATCATAATGATAGGCTTTAAAAATCAAATCAATAGTTCAAAATAAATCGGGCTTAGCCAAATTGGACCGATGACCCTAATGATAAGCACTCATACCACAGAGAACAGAGGTCTGGCCCCGAACAAAAATGAGCCGTGAAAACGTGTGTAAGAATTTGAATTCAAATACGTTAGTATTTCGTTCGATTATTACTCAGTATATAGCCACTAGATGGTGCTGATTGCTAAGAGAACGAAAACTAAACGAACTGCCCCGTTACTCAACAGGGGTGCCAGGTGTTTTTTTTTTTAAACTGCTTTCAATCTTATGCAACATATCCTCAACTTCCTAAAACGCAACCAATATCATCTAAGTTGTACTATGATCATATTTCAAATGCTGTAGTGGACTACAACAGTGGTCATCTGTGTTGTGTTGTGTTGTGTTGTGTTGTGTTGGACTACAACAGTGGTCATCTGTGTTGTTGTTTTTAATTTTAAATAAAAAAATATCGTTTATTTTTATTGTTGAATCCAAGAAAGCAATCAAAAATGACTATTTTGAAGCCAATATTACGCTATTTACCTTGTTGGCCTAAGCACACTTTAAGCACGAAAAATATGGTTGAAGACCCAAAAACGATTCAAGCTACGCCTGGAAAGATATTCGCTTTTTAGTGAAGCTGAAATGAAAAAAAAAAACTTAAGAAACAAGGACAAATTTCAATCAGTCTAATACATTTTTAGAAAATTGCCAATAACTTTTCAGGATCAACTCAAATCTTTTTCCAGTCTTCGACAAAGCTGTCGGGCATCAAATTTTCTATAAAGTCATTGAACTGGGTACTACCCGAATGACCCGGGTGGTTAAAAGGTCTCTAATAAATTATAATAATTGAACAGGGTGATTGTCATATAGTCAGAAAAATCCATGGTCATAGAACATAAGGTCGAAAAACCCCACTGGAAATCTAATGCAAATTGACTTAAAATTTGAAACCGCTCTAATTTCAAAAAAGCCCGATAAAACATTTCCAAATTTGCAGGATGGATGCCTGAATACTATATCTTCCGAATGCCGAGTGCCGTTTTGGTGGTCATTTTTATTTTTTAATAACGTATTTTGGCACACCGTGTATAATCTTTATAACACCCTCTTGAGATGTCAGAAATAAATGTTTTTTTTTTATGAATTGTAGGATTTAGTTTTTTTTCTGAAGCATGGTATCTTTGAAACCAGAACCCTTTGGCACAATCTGGATCCTTCATTTAATAAAGACTAGTCAAGAGATTTTAAAACCAGTTTATATTTTTTAAATAAAGGTTTATTAGTTTTTCTGCTATCAGCTATAATTTTTTTCCTCATCATCTTATTATTTCGTTGGCATGTCGAAAAATAATGATAATCGAAGTAGAATTTTAAGACAGGAATGAAAATGTTGGTAGGAGGAAAGATCAAAGAAGTAGAATAATTGTGGAAAAATGTTTGCTTTTGTATTGTGGGTATCTTTAAAATACTTGTGTGATTCAAAGACTGCTTCTTCTTGATCGAAATCGTATCATTATCGAAACGTATTCTCGACTTGATTTTCAACAACTTCAGGATGAAATTTTTTTGAGAAGCGTAACAGTTACTATCCAAGGAATGTAGTGTAATTGAAAAAAAAACAAAAGTTTTTGCCTTTGAAAACATTTGAAAAAAAATTTTATTCTCTATCTAGGATTTTTTCAACCTTAGGGTTACATCAGCTTTAAGTAAGTTTTTTGTTAAAATTAAATCAAAATCCTTTCATTTTTGGTTCAAATTTCTAATTTTTAAAACACTCATATGTAATGTAGCCAGATTTTTTTCAGTACCTACCCGGGTCAGACAAATCCGGGCAATAATATATAAAAACCTGGCAAAATCCGCATTTGATTTTAAAATTGATGTCAACATATCCGGGCAAATTTTGTCAATATTCAAGAATTACTCAACAAAGATAAGAAAAAAAATCATGAAATTTCATCGACAGATTTTCAAATCGTATAAATTGTGGGCTTCCGAAAAAAACATTCCATGATTATGTTTTTAAAACTTGCAAATTTCGTTTTGGAATTCTTCAATTTTTTTGTTTGATTTACTAAATAAATTGCATAAATTCGGTTGAAATTCGGTCATTTTTCAATGAAATCCGGGTAATCGGGCCAGGCCGGACTGTTCCCAAATTTTGTTTTAAATATCTGGGCAAATCCGGATAAAACCGGGCAATCTGGCAACCTTATTCGTACGTAACGAATGAGGATTTTTGTGTCCAGAATTAAGTTATTTAATTCCGTTCAGATTTTGAAATGTTTTTTTACTCTTATCCAGTTAGACGGAGAATTTTCGGTTAAAAATTTTTAGCTTCAGAATAAGAATTATCTAAACAAAGTGTACAGTTTGGTTTGAGAGCTCAAATTAAGAAAGAGAGTTTTATTTATCCGTATACATGATAGAGATGTACGGCAAAATTATTTATCTAAACAAAAATCGAGGCAGTATCAGTTCTTAAGTAGAAAGTGATCTTGCGAATGTGTGATGCCAGAAAAGTTGGAGAACGGTTGTCATGGATCGAGTGAATTTTACGAATTATGTTCTTCAAGCTATAAGTCGTCAGATCTTTAGCTCTGTAAATAAAATAATAGGTCTCATAAAGAATTGTTGAGCCCGATTAAAAACAAAATATAAAACATTGGATTGAAATTCTAAATTAATCATTAAATTTCAGGTTCACTATAAAATGATCAAATACATATTGGAATTCAACACTTCCAGAGAAAAGAAAACTCCTGGATAAACCTCTTGTACTGATTTGATAATAAAATATAAAATATTTTAAATGTTTTTCTTGACTTTTGGATTTTTTTTACATCTATTAAGACAGACACTTAATAGTCACTCATACCAATAAAAATTGAAATTCAGAGCAATTCAAAATTAAATATGAAGCACTCAGAGCCAAAGGGTTTTAATTGACAAAATGGTCGATTTTGGGTTAATGATGCCAAACAATTTTTCTCATTTCAAACTACATTTGATGATTTTTTCGGATTTTTAGAGCTTTATTTACATACTCTTACATTCGATAGAAAAAACACAAATTCTCGAAAAATATATAGAAAACGGCCGAACACGTCAATTTAAAAGCGTGTTTTCTCGGAATAAGCTTATATGCACTTATACCCCTTCGGCTCCAAGGGCCTCATATATAATTTTTCAGTCATCACTTTTGTTATAAGAATATCCAATTTAAATTTGAATAAGAACAGTAGCTAACAGGAAAAATAAAGCTTCAATATTTTGAGAGATTTTTTTTAACTTAAGGCTTAAACAAATTGTTCCATGCAGTTGCTGTTTAAAATATTTGCAAAATATTCAACTAATCGATTGAATTTTTTGAATTCATATTTTTTCGTGAGAGAAATTTATACTTTGTTTTGTATTACCGTTGAATATAACAAACATCGTCACTTACCTTTTGTGGTCCATGGAATAGCGAATACCGGAAAAGAAAGAAGAAAAAGCAATATTAGAACACTATAGCACTATAACACAACGTAAAAGACTCCCAAAACACCGAAAAAAACTACCACTTGACTTTTTTGGCTCAACTAGTAATGGTTAATTTTCTGGCTCCATCATAAAAAAACCCGAAAGAGTTGAAACCCACTACCCAGATAAAGATATCTTTCAAAAGTCATTAAATCAAGGATAGTTCAAATTTCCGGTATCCGACGAGCTTCATTGACGCAACAGAGGTAACGAAAAAAAACCTCTTTCAAATCATCAGCTCCAGAACTGATAATCTTTTTATTTATTCCTCAATTCGATACGCTTTGTTACCCCACAAAGATTTTCCAAAGAAGAAGTTGGATCAAAACGAAAAACGAAGAAACGGTCATTGATTACCGGGTTCTTCGTTCTCCCAGATTGACCGGATCCATTCAAATAATAGAAAAAGGAATCCCAAAACGGGTGAGCCTATTCCGTGCGGGTGCATTACTATCTATTTCCAAAAGAGAAGATATACGCAGGACTGATTGGAAATGGGCTCGATTTCGTCCGGTCACCATAAAATGAGTCGAAAAATAGCATCATGGATCCGAAGCTCAAGGCAAATGAATGGAAGGATGAGCTGCCTGGTGGAAGAATATGTTATTTGTTCAATTATCTCACAATCTTCACCCGGTGGGCCCTCGACCGGATAAAGTAAACTCGGGATGAACGATGACTTTGAATCCTTTTTTCCCGGGTTCTGGTTTTTTTTCTCCATTATTAAGGGGTTCCCTAGGCGCATTATATCGGCCATTGGGTGAGGTTGTATCTTTTTCGGTTTTTGCTTCCTGAGGCGTGATGTCGATGAGTGAAACATTATTTCCACTTTTTGTACTATCAGAATGGAAGATTGGAAAAAAAATTGTGGGAAAACGATACCGATACAAATAACTTTTATTGAGGGTACACACATGCGGATGACATGACGTAAAAGTTCCAATGGCATAGTGGGACTTTAGAGGCACTTTTTAAATAACATTTTCGAAGAACTCTTGTTCCTTACACGTGATTTGAAAAGCAAAATCCCCTTGAACTTAGGTAAAATTTAGGATTTATTTTCCCTAAAATTAGAAAATATAATTTCCAAAAATTTCACAAGGGAACAATATTCAATGCTTGTGTTTATATAACTGATTAAGAAAGATTCTGTCATCTTGAATCCAAATCATTTTTAAGATTTTATCCATCACCACTAGTTTTGGTTATACGGGGTGTGGAAATTTCGAAATTGATCAGTTTTGAATCAAATTCCATTCTATTCTATTCTATTTTGTTTATTTATAGAGGATTTTAATCAGCTTGATCATTATTCCTCTGAATCAAATTATTCTTTCATAACTGATGAACTAATCAACCTACAGATTTAAAACCTATTTTTTATCATTTGTTCAATAAAGGATGCATATTTTGCCTAGATATGTATATTAGGTTCGGAAATTCAACACTTAAAAAAATTTTTAATTTTCTTAAATTCTATAAACAATCAAGAAAGTCTTTGAGTAATCAATTTTGAACGTTTTGATCTTTTAAAAATTTTTGTACCAGACTGGTTTTATTATTCCTTGAATTTCCCTTAAAATTTCGTATCATGCATAATTGGGATATTTTAAAAAGTAAACTTTTATATCTTCCTTCGCACGGGCTTGGCTTTTGTATTCAAGATAACTTATGAAAATAGGATATAAATTCATGAAATAAATGTGTGTGTTACCAGTATTTGATGAATAAATATCGTGTTTCCATAATTTATCTCAAATACAAAAGCCAG
This sequence comes from Uranotaenia lowii, assembly GCF_029784155.1. NCBI lineage: Eukaryota > Metazoa > Arthropoda > Insecta > Diptera > Culicidae > Uranotaenia > Uranotaenia lowii. The sequence continues at coordinate 324,004,255 of NC_073693.1, forward strand.
GCCCGTACGAAAGATCGTCCATTGGGGGGGAATTTCAAAATTTTTATTTAGCTAGAAATAATAAAAATACCAAAAAAAGCACAATAAATAAGGAAATTGATTTCAAACCCCATTTTTTTAAACAAAAATTTGAAAAAAAGTATTTCAAATAAATCAAAATAAATTTGGGGTTGTTTTGGAACTAGAAATTTTAAGCCAATATTGTCGATACACCATAAACTTAAGTAAAAATATATCAAATAAATAATCAATGTGATAAACACCAGAAAAAGCATGCGATGGAAAATTTCAAATAAAACCAGAATTTTAAACTTTGGACATAAGAACCAGTACACAAAAATAGAATACATAAAATACAATGCCAGATTTGAAAGGAAACCAAATAGAAATTTTTAGAAAAATTGGAATTGATCATGATTAATTTTTTTTCATCAAAATGATAATAATTTAAACAATTACACAGAAATTTATTTGACTATTACGTGTCACTGAAAACTGCAACCTTTAAAAATAAATCACTTGTAATTAACAAAATCTGTAATTTTAAATTGTTTTCCTTGAAAGTTAACGAAGATTCATTTATTATTACAGCAAATGTCCTGCAAAAAAGTTGTACACTAAAAACTAAATGTCACATAATCATGTTTTCGACCTGTAAAATTATGGTAAATGTCCTGCTCCTTTTTGTTACAGGAAATTTGCGCAATTTTACTGGAAATAATTTTTGCTGTGTATAATCATTTCAAATTGCCTACAATTCTTCTAATCATTTTCAGATGAAGAGCTGATTAAAATTCATTTGGTACTTTTTAAATTTGAAATAATAATCGATCACTATTTGGTATTATTCAAAACACAAAGATGCTAATTGCGTTTATTTCAATAAAAAGAAAAAAAAAAGATGTAAAATTACTAGTGATCTTGGAGAAAGTCGATTAAAACATATATATTTTGTCAGAAAAATGCAGAGTTTTCTAAAATAATTTTAATGTACATATTTCTAAAAGTTTCAGAGCACCAAAATTCAATAAAATCAGCTATTTAATTCTCACGTCAGAAAAATGTGACTTGATGACATTGTGTAATTTATCAAAACCTTTTTGAATGTAAGGTTGAGTATTGAGCAGAACAAGAAACACAACATTAAATTTAGGCCAAAATCGTTTTTATTGAAAAATATTTCACAGCAGCATAAAAAGTGTTTTATTTTTCAATATCAAAGTGATAAGTGGTAAAGTAATGGACGAACTTTAAATGATACTTCTATGAAAAAAATTTATGAAGAGGCAGGGTTTTTGTGTATCAAGATTTTTGTTTCGTTACAAAAGGTTTATTGACTTGTAAATAGAAATTAGCAACTAAAAATATTTTTTATTTCTGAAAGTTTAATAATGTCGTTGATTAGAGTATCTTAGCCCTAGAGTGATATAGGACTGAATAACACCGGAGGCGAACAATTTTTCTGACACCTTTTTTAATACCTTTTGGGATTTTTTTCTTGAAAGTTTTTATTTCTAAAGCTTGGTAATGTCGGATCGGCATTGAAACTAATTCCGATAATTCCACCACCAAGAAAGTTTATTATTGGAGTAGAGTCTGATTTATGGGTGTAATAAAACTTGTTCTCAATTATGGTATTAAGTTTCTTTTATACTTTCTTCCAAAAAAAATTAAATTTATTTAAAATTTATGCGTTTACTCAAAACCAGCCCACCAGTCATAATTATCATTTAAAAAAACGAAACGACTAAAACCGAATCAAAATACTTATATTAAACATTGTTATAAAAATCCACCCAATTTTTAATATTTCAGGTATATCAAAGAAGGTTTCGGTATTTTGGATACCTTTTTCATTTTCGTAGGTGATGGAATGAATAAGAGAAACATGAGGTATCAAAGAAAGAAACAACATAAGTCGTAAATATCATTAATTTTTCGAATAAAGAAACTACGGCTCATCGGCAGGACTTGAACCTGCAATCCACGCTTCAGTACAACGGCGCGTTAACCAATTTCACCACGGTGAACGTGATGAAATCGGCCAACACGAGCAATCAAGCTTCGCCGATCAACTGCAGGACGTTCTATCGAAACACCATATATATCCCGCAGCTGTATAAAATCCTCAGTTTTCATAAGCGAGCACTTCTGAATAAAGAAAAGACTATTAATTTTTAAATAATTGTTTGTTTTTAACTTTAGTAGTTACCATACTTAGACGAAGGTTATTTTGAAATTTTATTTAAACGCATGAACTGTCTAAGGAAAATTTAAATGACAACATTTAACATTTTAAAGATTTTATTAAGAAAATCTAAAAGAAAAAGTAGCTAAAAGAATCTAAAAAGTTAACCCTGTCAAAACGCAAATTAGTTACTTGTGGTTAAAACATTTCAGATAACGATGCGGGTAACAATTTCAAGTTCATGATAAAAAAAAATGGTATATTTTTTATTCTAAATATCTCTTTTAAACTTCGACTGCCATGTAACAAACGAGCATCGGTTTAAAAACAAGAGATAGATGTATCTATCCAGAACCTAAGAATTTTGGAATCATGAGAATGAATTTAATAAAAAGAATTAATATTCAAACTTAAATTAAAAATTTCTTACAAACTCTGTTATATCTTTCTCAGTTTTGAGGGAGGTGTGTCAAATTGACTCTCAAGGTCTGATTAGGAAGTTTTTTTTGCTTGGGCTTCTAGAGTGCGCCATAGAAAAAAATGATGGTAAATTGAAGATTTCAAGAATTTATTGAGGGTCCCCGAAGAAATATGTTGATATGGATGCACTATAATGGGCTACAAACCGCCAATCTTACAAAAGTGTAATATTGACACTCAAGAGCGGATTAGGGTTAAAAATTTCTTAATCTCATAAATTCGAGCTAGGCGAGAAAATTTATTGCATTTGAAACAAGCGCCCTGAAATTATTCAAAATCAGCTATCTCACGGAGAAAAAAATAGTTTCATAAACCTTTGTAACATTTATATTTATTTAGTTGTGTAAATATGGAATTGATGATTCTTACTTTTAATCTGACTACCTGACAGTGAAAACGTTGAATGTTTTCTGAAAATCTTAGAAATGTGATTTTCTCATATTTGTGACACAAAAGTATGTATCCCGGTACAAATTTTATCTCTCGATATTCTTAAAATAACAGTATTTAAGCGATTACAGTTATCTTGCTACACAGGTTTTTTAAAATGAATTCGATGATGTGAGGAAGTTCATTACTGAGTGGCCAAGGAAGCCGAAATCACAGAAAAATGTATAATTGCACAGAATTTTGAGCATATTTTCATTACACAATTTTGGAAATAGTCTTAGATTTCAAAGATTTGTTGAAGTTTTGTACGAATTTCCGAAAGTATATTTTTAGTCGTAAATATTTTTTTTTTAATTTTTTACTTTATCTTGGAAAAAATATGACAAGATTGTTAATGTTAATTGATTTCTTCCGTGTAAATTATGATAAACCCCAATTTCATAGGTTTTTTTTATGAAAAAAAAATGCAATTTTCTTCACAGAAAACCGTCCAGAATGTTTTGATTAGATCACAGAAAATCAGATTTTGTTTTCGCAAAAATGAAGAATTGTTTTTGTAAATTTTGGTGCTGACTTCCACTAATTTTGTTGCATTTTATATTTGTTTTTTTTTATCGACTGTTCAAATTTTTTAAAGGTTTAAATTTATATTAAAAAAAGTTTCAAAATGAAGAAAAACTCAAATATAATTTTGAATGGGTTCATTAAATATCCTGAACACATGAAATTGTATTTTTTATGATACATTATAACTGAGAAACGCGGATTTAAGAAACTCGATTTTTTCTTAGCTAGTAAATGACTCATAACACAAGGAAACCAAATTCACATTTTCTGAGTTACAATGAAAATAAGAGGTTATTTTGTCTCATTTTGGGATATTGATTCCGACAATTTTTTTCAAATTTTTTTTCTATCAACTCTTCATCTATCGCTTTTCAAAATAAGATAAATTTTTATCAATAAATTTGCAAACTTATTTGGCAAAACTGTAGAATATTAAATTATTTTTAAATAGGTACATACAAATTTAAGCTTAGAGATCAACTAACCCAAAGAACGCGAGTAATTTGACTTTTAAGAAAACAGCAATATCCAATTTTTTTGAGATATGTTCAAAAATCTTTTTTTGTGCTCTTCTAACGTAACTTTTATTTTACTTATTAGAGTGTTGTAATTTTTATCTATAGTAGTTTTATAAATAGGGAAAAATGCAGACCTAAGATTTTAACACTATCCTGTTCTTTCTGTTGGTTTCTGTGGCAATTAGGCTGGAGCAAATATCAATTTCTTCTTTTGTCAACCCCCACCCCCCCCCCCCCCTTCGAAATTTTCAAAAAACCCGAAGGGGGGAATAAATAAAGGTTTGAAGTATTTTATGTAATTTTCGACAAAATATTCAAATATCCGAAAGATTACAAAACCAAAATACAAATTTTGGAAGATGGATTTTTTTCACCTTTTGTATTCTTGATTTCATTGAATTATTCGATAAAAAATAACTTGATTTGTAGGTTTTGTGCAATGATGTAGTATGAAATTTAGTTGCATACAAGCTTTCGTGCAATTTATTGCAATTTATTTGTTTTTCGCATTATTTTTTATAGTCCCCCCCTTGCGATGTTCCAACTCCGAGCGACAAAAGAAGGATTTGAAATTTTTTCCAGGCTTATTTAATCTCAAAAAGTTTGATTTGGAAAGATTCATTTTTAATTTGGAATAAATACTATAATAAATTATCAACTGTAAAATAGTATCAATAAGGGTCATTTCTTATCAAGATGTTGATGTCATCCGCATATGCAATAACTTTAATAAATTTATTGTTTAAGAAGATGCCATCAACATTCTGATAAATCATTCTTATCAGTGGTTCTACGTAAAGAGTGAATAAAGCCATACTCAATGGACATCCTTGCCTTACCGAGCTACAAATTTTGAATGACGGAGTTAATAAATCATTTACTAAAACCTTGGATGTTACGTTGAGATAAAGTTTTTTTCAAAAAATTTATTAATAAATTTGGAAAACCAAACTGGATCAAAATCTTCCATATAAAATCATGGTCGACGCGATCAAAGGCCTTTTCTAGGTCAATTGTAAGAATTGTACATTTAATTTTTTTATTTTCATTGGCTTTCAGAAAAACATTTCTTAAGTCCAATAAATTTTTCCCACAAAATCGTGACTCTCTACACGCTGACTGTCCAGCTTCTATCAACTCTGATAATAAAGGTCTTAAGCGAATCCAAAATTCAAGATGAAAAAATCTTCCAAAACCAGTTATTCAAACCAAAGCCAAAATATTCTTTTTCTGTGTTTTCAGTTTCGGTTTTTATTTAAAGGGTTTTGAACATCAGTTTCAGTCGCCCGGTATTTTTTTCTAATCTGATGAATTTCAAATCTTTGAAACGCCGTACCACCAAATTTTTCAAATTTTAATTCAGGATAGGTATCTATTTCATTACAACAAGTAACTAATATGCTGATTCTGTGTATGACTTAAAATTAAAGCCAAAATGCTAGAAAATATTTTAAATGGCTAAAGATGAGTAGGACAGAATTAAAAAAATCATCCAAAAAACTTAGCTTCCATAGAAAAAAAGATTTCCTGTAATGAAAAGTAGCCAAAGCTGGACCTGGATTACTTAATTTTCCCCAATTCCATTACCACTGATGAATCTTCTGAGCGACATGATAAGTTCAAATTACGCCATAATGGACGCTGTGCCTTCGAAAAAGGTTAGCATGGTTCAAAATCATCAATCTTCAGAGAGTTTCCACTTAAAATAACACCACTCGATCCCAGTTTCCAGACAAGAGCAAGGGCGCTGCGTGAGGTCCGATGCTTCCGAACCATATCTCTTATCTGCCATCTCATCCTTATTTTTCCCCTTTCCTTCAGCCTGGTTGACTGGACTGGACCGGCTGGAAGTGTGAATTGATAGACAATTTGTTCGGACTTCATTCAGCAGAGGCGCTTCACAGAAACTCAAAGCCCTCATCCTCGAAGCTGTCGGAAACTTTCATCAAACGAACGGAAATCGGAACTTTTCGTTGAGCTTGCTCTTTTTACTTTTCTTTTTTTTTTTTACTTTTTGCTTACTAACTTCCGACATCCTATCCTGTTGACTGTTGCTGTTTTCTTGATGTGAGAGATGCGTGGCTATTTCTTAGGAGACTTTTTTTATTCAACCCCCAAGTTCATTTCATCGTTCGTTAAGCCTGGCCCCCGGACTCAGGAATGAATGATCTGAGCTGTACCAGCTCTGAACTAGCCGGCCGCACGGACGAACGACCCTTTTCTTGATTATCAATTCATGATGAAAGCTGGTGAAGAATGTTCGGAACCTTTTGGGGTTTTTTGCTTCTTGGTTCCGACTTTTTTCCTGACAAGGTTTTTTTTTCTCGTGAAGATACGTGTGTAGTTTGCTCAAATCAAAAGAATGTTGATTGTGTTGGGAAAATGTTTAGGAAGAAAACGTTAGATGGACCCAACCATCATTTTTCAAACCTCCGACAGATATGTTTAGTTTAATGTATAGGTTAAAACTAATCCATAGAATTTGTAACGTTTCTGATCAACAGGTAACATAGATTTTTTAATTTTTTTTTGTACAACAGACTGAGTCCATTTGAAGTGATTTATGATTGTCTCAAACCGTGGGTCTTAAAAGCTTCGTTTTGGTTCAAAACTTATCCATGATTTTATCTTGCTGAGTTTTTAAGTAACGTTTACATGAGTAAATTTGATCTTTTATGTTTGTATGGGAAAATTGAATATTTCGTTAAGAAAAATCAACATTATTTATATTTCTTCTCTGGATCCGAACCTGCTGATGGGTTTTGTGCTAATTTATATATTTATTCTAGTAAATTTTCCGCTGAACAAAATATTGAAATATCCCATAAAAACATAGAAGATTAAATTTACTCATGTAATAGTTATTGAAAACTCTGTAAAAAAATAGAAAACCGGTGTATCCTGTCTTGCGTATGCTAGTATTTAGGATTAGCTCTGATGGAAATATTCAGAAATATTAACACGATTGTCAAAACAGCACCAACAGAAGATAAGTATAAAGCCCAAAAGGACTGAAATCAATCTCCGAATCCACACGTGTTGCATTTTCAGTGCCAAAATTCAAATATTTCGTTCATACACCAAACTTTTCCGGAAATGGAAAATACCCCTCCTGAGACTTGAACCGGATCCGAGATGCTTCTTTGAATATTTTTCGGGAGCATACACAAACTCAAACAAACACAAATCCGAAATCATTCATCGGTTATGAAAGGCAAATCGAAATAAATTTTAATTCAATCAAATCAATCCCACCGGTTGTTTTGGGCCGCCTCGGTCTTCTGAGAGGTCATCCTCTCCAAAATCTCACATCCGTTTATGTGGGAGAATGCTTCTATGTTTTGATAACGCGTGAGGTGCTAGATATTGTGGGTGTGCAGTTTGTTTTTGCTTCTTTGGTCCACCCACTTATATGAATGAGTGTGGTTGTATTTTCGTTTGTGTTTTCCATCACCTTTCGCAAAAATTTTCCGCAACAAATCAATGCGTTATGAAGAATGATGAGAAATTGATTAAAGTTTTACTTATTGATGGATGTGTTTTGATGGTTTCCGGATAGCTTTTCGATCCAAATAGATTTGATTGATCAAACGGAATAATACATTTGGGGCGGAAATCAATTCGAGGACTAATCCTACCATTCCGGGAGTGATATGGGATTCAGATTGATATTAATTGAATCATCGCAAACAATCGAAACTGTGAAAGGATATAGCGTGTTAATGCTTAGTGTTTGTAATTTCTTAACAATACTATACAATAGTATAATCAGGGTGACCACAACTTTCTCATTTTGGAATTCTCTGTTTTTTCCCGGTTTTCCCGGTCATAGATTAAAGGTTTCCCAGGCTTTGATGATCTGAAATTTTCAACATATTTCATTGATTTGGTTGTTTCATCACATTCATTAATTGAACATTCAGATGAACTTGATTCTATTTTAAGGTTTTTATCACCTTTTCTAAAAATGTTTAAAAACATCCTACAAAAAATCGTTATGAGTATAGAAAAGCTGGAGTTGACGACACTTTAATGCATTTGAAATCATATTCACAACACATGTAGCTTAAAATGTTGTGTTAAATGTTTTCAATTAATCAGTCGTGACAAAAGTGTCACAAATAAATTTAAAAAAACAGTCCCCATTCTAGCTATTAGTCATCTAGTCATTACGGTTCACAAAATTCATGTCTCTGGGAATTCAAATTTTTTCTGAAGTGCATTCAATCTCAGAACTCGTTCGTCACAGTAAATTCAACTAAAATGTTGTTTCAATTGCTGTACATTCAGTAATAGTTGCAATTTCAAGTGTAATGAATTTAAGCTAACATTTATCATACAGATTCATGGCCGTAGGAACGGGGGGGGCGTGGTTTGGGGGGTTAAACCCCCCCATGAAGGTCAAAAAATGATTTTTTTTTACTAAAATTACTAAAATTTAAAATTTTTATTCATATTTTGATGAACAACTATAATAATTCTAGAGTAACAATAGTGTAACCATCCAATAGTTGGTACTCAATTACTACTAACAAGTACGAAATTTTTTGAATTTCTTTTTTTTTGTAGAATTGTGGTCTTGGAATGAGATTTTGAGGTTCTGGAGTCAGGATTATTATTATTATTTCTTTATTTCATTCTTACGTTGCAAAAATGAAATAAAGAAATAATAATAATCCTGACTCCAGAACCTCAAAATCTCATTCCAAGACTACAATTCTACAAAAAAAAATTCAAAAAATTTCGTACTTGTAGGTAGTAATTGAGTACCAACTATTGAATCCCAATGAAGTTTGACTAAGCTAACCAGATTATCTGTTTTTTTTTCTATTTGCTCAATCAACGAAAATTTCAATTGAGTCCTTAGAATTATAATAAACAATAAACATAAAGGTATTTTTTGTTGTCTCAATTCAATACGATTCTTAATCGGCTGATGAATGAAAAAAAAAAGTTTTCCATGTGTTTTTTTTCTTGATTTTAATGGAATAATGTATGGAATTATGGAATGGAAAATTGTCTGCATATTGGCTGGATTTTTTAAAAATTTTAAAACAATATTCTCCAATTTCGCAAGGGTTAAGGATAAAATTCCCTGGATTTGCCCAGCCCAGATACTTGCGAAAAATATCTTGTAAGTATCCAGTTTATTGCTCTTGATTTTCAGTTTTTATCATCATTGGTATAGTATCCTACTTCGACCCTTGGTGTTGCATTTTAATCTAAAATGTGATGAATTTTCCATATTCGGAACTCATAATTTCGCAATATGAAAAAAAAATGTGAAATTCGAACCATTTTTAAAATTTGGATCTGAAATTTTCATCCTAAACTTGAACTCCAGAATTAAAACATAAGAATGTTTCATGAATCCAGAGTTGAAAAATGTGAAACAATTTCATCATTCACAATCATTCACACGAAAAAATAATTGAAAAAATCATATTGAAAAATAAATATTCAGAATCGAATAAAAGATTTCTGGTTAAAGGTTCTGATACAAATATTGCTTTTTGGTTTCAAATTCATGGAATTTCTTATCTAGAATTTAGATTTAGGTTTTGAATTTGGGTTCAAAATACAGAATTCAGGCTTGGGACTAAAATCCAAGGTAAGAATTCAGATTTAGCTCAAATTTAAATTTTATAATAAATATTAAATTATCAATGTTAAAATTTCATTAAGGCTTCAAATTGAAAGAGATCGCAGTTTCAATCCTTTGATTCTTGATTCAAAATAAAATTTCAAATTTCAATGAAAGCCAGTTGGAAACACAAACCTGGCAAAAATTACATCTATGAAAAATCTAGAATCATTTCAAAGAATTCGTTTTTTGAAAAATCTAGAATTTAATTTTGAAAATTTTCATTACAGTTTTTAAATTATCAAAAATAAAATATTGAATGATAATTTTTGAACTTGTTTACTATCCTCAGGTAAAAATTAAGCTAGAAATTTTATTAAATATTATTTACATACAATTGCGTTCAAATAAGAATGAAATCGCAGGAAGCTAAGCACCCACTTTCAACTTTGACAAGCTGCCATTGCTCTCTCGGTTTATATTTTTTCATGAAAATTTCACACAATCTAGTTCAACTATCCAACTAACACTCCACAAAATTTGAAGTCTTAACAATGACGAGAAACAAAGATAGGGGAGGAGTGGGCTACATGCGCCTATTAAGCAGAACACTGATTTAATCAAATATCACATCGAATATGTGTACAAAAAATATATACACGGGTGCAGGCATCTGTTTTCTATACATTGGAGTAATTTTTATGTTAAAATTTTCTTCTGTTTCCAAGAAAATAATTTTATTGTAAGCGTTGTCTAAAATGCCGAACCTCAAACCGTGCTGGCTAAATGCGCCTATTTATGTTTTGAACAAAAATTCTGTTTTTTGGGCAATATTACGGTATAATTTCATTGAAACCTGTAGAAAGTAATAATTTCCGTACGACAAAGTTGAAGTTTTATAAAAATTTATGTATATTATAATTTTATGGAAGAAAACAAAAGTTAGGGTTGCCATACTATGGAGGCAGTTCATCCATGAGAAAAACTTTATCAAATCTATTTTTAGATCGTCAATTCTCTCTTAAGATGTTATTCAGAGCTTAGATTTGAAGTTTCAATGATAAAAATCATTTATTTATTCTATTTAACCTGTTATTTTAAGATGGAGGCATTTTACAAACATGATGGGGGCATACAAAAACACTCTATTATTCCACTATATAATCATTATTAAACCTCCACAAAAGCTGATATATGTTGAATTTCTAAAGTTCATTTGAGTTAGAAACAAAAACCATCCTAGTTTTTGTTTTAAGCTTCTTTATGTATAATTTTAAAAAGTCGAAATATTACATCAAAATGTATCAAAACCTTGTATGATTTTTTAAATTTTTTCGAGTTTGTAAATTCATAAAATTCTTTCTTGCTTTATGTTCTAAGCGTATCACTCTCAAAATGCATTGGTCAGATAAGCTGTCTAGTCAGCCATTTCATCAAACAGCCGTAGGGTCATTTAACCCGATAGGCCCATTTAGGAAACCTTTCCCCTACAGCTTTTCCCGTAAAAAAGGGAAATTTGGAATTTCTTCACTAAATTTGCTGTATCTTTGACAATTTTCATTGAAAAATCTTGAAATTTGGTCCAAAGATGTAAAAATGTTTGATCTAATACCAAGTTTCGTCAAAATCGATGAACGTGATCAAAAATGGTGCCGGGTTGAAGATGAGGTTTATTATCGCCTAAAGCATGGATCACTACAAATCTGGACGCGTTAAAACGGGTCTACCTCGGAGCTATGTAAATGAAAAAAATAGTTTTATAATCAAAATGTAGGGTTTTTATTGATAAAATTTCGAACTTTTCGACTAGAACCACTCATCAAAGTTTGGACACCCTATTCACTGACCTCAGCGGCCATTTTGTTCCACAATCTCTTCATCTCTGTTGCTTCCCGAGTCGTCCTACAATTCTTCTTCATCTTCTGCTTGACAATTGCCCAAAATTTTTCGATAGGGCGGAATTGAGGGCAGTTGAGTGGGTTGATGTCCTTTTCGACAAAATCCACCCGTTGGCCCAATACCACTGTAGAACCTCCTAGCTGTAGTGGCAGCTTGCCAAATCTGGCGAAAACTTAACTGGTCCTTTTTGAGATCAAATGTACGAAAAAAAACATTTTGCAGGCACTCCTCCTTGTACATTTCGGAGTCCATGGTCTTGTTTTTCACAAAAACCGGGGTTTTTCGTCCACAGCTGCGAATACCTTGCCAGATAAAACGCTTTCTTGCAAACTTATCGGCAAAAACGAATTCGAACTTGCCGGAGACATCACCCCGACCAGTTCAGTGCACCACTGCAGTGACTTTATTACAGTTTTGGCCAGGATTTTGCGATTTTTGAACCCAACCACGTCGGGTTTTTGTCGTGGGTGTCCAAAATTTATTTTCGTCTCGCGGCTTCCATCACGTATAACTTTTTTGGAACAAAACGAATCGCAATGAAATTTTCAGCACTGATAGAGGAAACATTTCCGAACAAAGTACTGTCAAAACATTCCAGATCTAACAACTACACTGAACCCAAAATCACACTTAAAATTCACTTGAAGATTCACTTAAAAGTAAGAATTCAATGAATTTGTTCATTTCAAGTGACTCATGTACATTTCACTTGCCCCTCACTTAAATTTAAAGTGAGCGAGTCAATATTCACTTGATTTTCAAGTGACTGGCACTTGAATGCTTCTGGATGTCCACTTATTTCTCTGCTCACTTGACCGATCACTTTAAATTTAAATGAATAAACGAATAGCGCATGTCATGGAATATGTTTATTGTGGTTTGGAAGGGAAACTTAAACGAGTTATGTATTTGTGTGCTAGTAGACGCAGAAAACGAGTTATTTATCAGTATTAAAAAAATTGTATATTTCCAGAGTTCGATGAAAATCTCGTTAAGCATTGATATGATGTTAGTTGTATGTTATAGAAGAAGGAAAATTGTGATGAATTAACCGGAACCATAATATTAAATCACGATATATTGGGAGCTTTCATAAGCACTAAAAATAAGAGTAAGTATCATAAAATCAAGTGAATGGTCGAAAAATATTGAATTAATTTATTTCCATTTACAGAAAACCGCAACAAAAATGTCCAGTCTGAGTTGAAAATGGATGGTTTTCAAGTCGGTCAAGTCGGATCCGTTATTTGGGCCCAATAAATTTATTAGAATTAACTGTTATTTTTCCCTTTTTTATTTCAATAATAAATTGGTTTGAATCACAAAGTTTGTTGATAATTGTAATGCCGAAATTCCACCTGTAAATTCACTCAACTAAAAGATAAACTGCCTGAGAATGCATTTAAAATTCATTTTGCTGCTAACTTAAAATTCATTTCGCCGCTTACTTTTAATTCACTTGACGGTCACTTAAAATTCACATGAATTGACGAATGGCTAAAATTCACTCCAATCGTCACTTAAGTTTTAAGTGAAAATTATTTTCAGTGTAGGAGCGCAATGGTATAATAAACAGTGCGTCCAGATAATGCGTCATAATTTACAAGTTTTTATTTTTTGATTTGCAGCGTTGATCTAGGTTGATCTTAATAATTTTTTTTTGTTTTTCATTATTCTCTTTGTTTACAGAGCACTGTAATGTCCAATTTCGATTAACCTCAAGTGCGTCAAAAAATGATTTGCTTAAATGTATTGCGAATTTGTTTTCATCAATTATCTTTCATTGTTCGTCTTTTTAATAATTATAAATCGTAAACCAATTTTTCAGATAAACCACATCACTTATTGCAGTATTTTCAGACAACACTTCTCATGGTATGAAATTCCACGATTTTTTTATGCTTCAATAAAAATATTTTTGTTTAGCAAATTTTCATATTACTTTCTGTTTCTCGTTTTCTGTTACCTGAAATGGATTTGATTATTCACTTTGAATTATTTTCAATTTACATTTTATTATTGTTTTCAGAGTTTTGGAAAAATAAATTAAGACCATTAAAATACTCTTGGAAGTCAGATTCACAGCAACTCAAATTCATAGAGTGATGCAAAATATTTTCTACAAAAAGGCATTGAAAACACTCTTTTTAATAGAGAATGAAATCATTTTTTTTTTTCATTTCTTTCTTCAAATCACTTTTCAAAATAAAGCACGCGTTTTCAGAGTCGGAAAATAAATTGGGAAACTAAGATTTCTTTTTTTTTTTGGTTTGTTTTATAATTTTCTTTTCAAACTACTTAATTCCTAAAGAAAAACTTTTTAAACTCTTCGCATTTAATTGATTGATCTTTGTTCGATGATTATAGAATAAGTTATTTAATTCAAAATATTACAATTTTATTCTGAGTCTTGTTGCTTTTTCACATCAGTGTTTAATATCTTTTTTCAGGAATATTTAATTGTTCATAATGTTGATACAATAATTGGGGTTTTATTGTGATCTTGAATAAAAAATCTAAAATTAAACCTTACAGTTCCTTAGCGAATCTTAATAAATTTTCAAGATTTGTAGTGTAAACCAATGTTTAGCTGTATACAGGTTATCCAAATTTTAATTTATTCTCTATTAGCACTGATATTTGGGTTTAAACTCTCTTCTTTGTTTTGATTTGATATTTTTCTTGTGACTAAAGTTTTAATATTCTTAGCTTCTTGTGTTTGAAGGTGATATTGAATCAAAGCCTGTTTATGAACTCTGCTACCGAGTTTCGGATCAAATTACAAGTTTTAGTTCTACAAATTTATTTTTTTTTACTATTCTAAATTCCGTTTTGCTTTTAAGCACAGCATGAAAGGAACAAGAGCATTTTTTTCAATCCCAGCCCAATTTTTCAATTGTTTCTTATCAATGATTTTATTTAAATGGAATCACAAAATTGATACCATTATTTTTTCAAACTAAATGAATACATTTTGAAAATTTAAAAAAATCGTTATAAAAAAAATGAGTGATATTAATAAGGAACAAAGAAGACGTACTCTTGATGATACCATAAATATGTAATGGAATATTTCATCGTTATCTGTTTAATTGTTTAGAGTATGACAAAATTTGTACAGTCATATCGTTAAATAAAATTTTCTCTGAGTAATATGACATTATCTTAAAAATATAACCGTGAAAGTTATCCGGGCCGGGTGAATCCGGGATATTGTATCAAAATCCTGACAATATCCGGGCATTTGATTTCAAAATATCGTATTTTAAGCTTTCAGAACCTATCATGATTATTTTGTTGACTTCAAGTTTCTTGTTTTATTTTGCAAATAGAGGGTTTTTTTTACAACATCCGGGATAATCTGGCAATCGGGAATGCTTTGGGTAGATCAGTTTAAAAAAGTTCAAGTTGCCTCGATTCTGAAGCAAAAAAAAAACTATTTTCGGCAATACGCTCTTCTCCTGCTTGAAGATGAACAATCACATCCAAGGATCGACTTTACTGGAGCCACGTGGAGAGAACATTGGCTATGGAAATGGGCTCCAAAACTTCCAACTAAAAGATTGATGAGCATCAGTAAGCCTTGATTCCATTTGGCGCATTCCTACTCTGGGTGATTTGTACAACCAAAAAATATGAAACATTGGATGCCATGACTTTTATTTGACACGAATAAAAACTAAAAATCAATTGTGAAATTTCACAAAAACGTTTTCAAAATGATCTCCCTGTTGTGTTTTTCTCCGCGCAAAGACGAACACAACAAATAAAATTGCACGCAAATCGGATGAAACCTGTAAGAGTTACATGTGTTCGCACATATTTATGCCTCCATTTTTATATATAAGAGATAACGTTTACTTTACTACAGTTTGCTTTGTTCTACTCTACTCAAATCTACTCTACTGTACTCTACTCTGCTCTACGCTACTCAAATCTACTCTACTCTACTCTACACTTATCTACTCTACTCTGCTCTACTCTACTATACTTTGCTCTACTCTACTCTACTCTACTCTACTCTACTCTACTCTACTCTACTTTACTTTACTCAACCCTACGCTACTATACGCTACTATACGCTACTATACGCTACTCTACTCTACTCTACTCTACTAAACTCTTCTCAACTCGTCTCAACTTCACTGAACTCTACTCTACTCTACACTGCTCTACTCTACACTGCTTTACTCTACTTTACTCTACTCTACCCTACTTTACTCGGCTTAACTTTACTCTACTTTCCCTTCTCAACCCTTCTCTACTCTACTCTTCTCTTCTATACTATACTCTACTCTATTCTACTTTACTCTACTCTACTCAATTCTACTCTATTCTACTCTACTCTACTCTACTGTTCTCTTCTCTAATCAACTAATCTTTACTATATTTTTCTTAACTCATAAACAAACTGTGCTATACTCTACGAAATATATCGATATTTAATTATCAAATTCCTTAGTATACTATTCCTCGTTATTCTATGTATAAAACAATACACTAAAGTTTATGTACAGATTAAGGAAACCATTGTTTTAAATTGTATACTTCATGTGCTTCATATACTTCTGTACCAGTACAGTTTAGTTCAGTGACACTGCCATTTTTAACTTTAAACATTGTAGTAAATGCTGCAAGTTATTATTTGTAGGCAAACAAAAACTGCCTATCAGTTTCGATTTCAAATCCACTAAAGCTTACAATCGCGAGATATTATGTCGATCCGAGATTGTTGGCATACTTCAAAACGCCAAGCTTACGAGCCCACCGAAGCTCCCGTAAAGCCTTTGCGAGCTAGTCAAAGGGTGGGTGGCACAATTGAAAACCGAAGCTCCATTGCCATAGTTCAGCTGCCAAATGGCCCTGATATGTTCCCCAATCGGCGGCATGCATGTCGATGCCAAAAATTCAACAATGAACCTAAATCGATGGGTATGCTGCAACGTCGAACTATTACTAGGTACCTACTTTACTTGAGCAGCAAAAGCAGGGGGTGGATATTGTTAGATATTGCCAAGCTATTTCGCAATTGTTCGCTTGTGGGATCATCGAGTGGGATTGCTATAGGAAGAGAGAGAGAGGGAGTGTATTGCATATCTTTACTGCAACAATAAACTAGAGTATGCTACTGTTTGTTTCGTCTTTTTTTTTCGCTCTCTAACCTAAGCCATCCCGAAAAACCTACTTGAGCTGAGTACCATATAGAATGTAACAAAGCCGAAGCAATTCGATATGGTACTAGAATATTTTCCCCGGCTGGATGAGTGGAAGAAAGTTTGGGGAAGGGCATAACGTGATAAGCTTCGCCGATTGCCTGCCAGAACCTCCAGCCGGAACATATATTGAGTCACAAAATTTAATGGCCAAACGCGAACCAAAGCTACTGATTTCACATTCCGAATGCTGATAAAGCTCAATAGAATGAATAACAACAGGGATTAAGTTACTTGCAAAAGAGGGGGCGTATCTAGCGAGGCAAGTTAGAGAATCTAAGCGGCTCTGAATGGGTTTAATATTTGAAAAACGTTTAAACAACACCCGATATTTGTGGAAGACCATTATATAAATACAACAATAACGTCAACATTCTCAACACTTAGTGAGTAGACTAAAATAGTTCCAGCCAAGTAAAGTTAATCCTGGGGAACCGAACGCGAATCTGAGCCAACAAACAGCCCAAACAAACGCAATAAGCTATCGAATTACCTTCCTCCTGCCTGGTTCCAAAATTTGCTTAAATGGTGAAGAAAGCTGCTGTTGCATTGGAAAAAAACCGACGAATTTCCGTTCTATGATTTTTCATGTGCTCAGAACAGTACCTTCACCTTATGGTCGGTTCGTGTTTACGAGCCCCTGTCAGATGGATATTTATTTGCACGTTTCTGTTGATGGTCTATTTATTTCCCTCTTCGGAGTAGCAGGCAGCAAGCAGCAGAAGTGCGCATTTCTTAGCGGGAGGGGAATATCTTTGGGCACAGTGGGTCAATGTTTTAAGACACAAAATTGATATTTAATTTTTCCTAAAAACAATATTTTCGACATTAATTTTCGATTGCGAACAAACCGCTTTTCTGTGAGACCTAGAAGCCGATATTTGCGACAACCCCGACTTAATTTTTTATACACCCATAAAAAAGGTTGCAAAAGTCCAATCTCTGTGCCGAAATACGCTGAAAAGTTTACTGTAATGAATAAAGATGAGACACCCATAGAAGTGGATGAAAAACAGACACACAGACATCACTGAAGAAAACTTTGGAGCATGCGATATGAAAGATTTAAATTCATAAAACAAATATGTTCAAGACAGCAAAACGGTTCGAATTATGTCTTGAAAAAATATGTTGAATTGAATTTCTTATTTAAAATTTCTTTGGAATTCATCAAAATTTTCTCATTTTGCAGAATTAAGGAAAAATAAACAAAAAAACTTCTATACCTTTTTTCTTAGAAATCAAAATAACTTGCCTTTATTGGGAAAGTAGATAATTGAATAAAAATCTTCATTTTCTAAATATTCTAAATGTTTAACAATTTTTCCTACAAAGTGCACAAATTTATTTAATGATTTTTACCTTTATTCATAAGTTTTTTTCTAGAACAAGATTTTCCAATTCAGATTCTGAAGTATGAAGCTATTGGAACTCTATATTCATTGTTTAATGCTTGAGGTTCAAGCTCTCATATAAGATTTTTAATTTTACTTGAGCTGAAATGATTGCCCCTCGAAAAAAATTTCAACAAATGAACTATGAAAAAAGGGAAAATCTATTTTTATCTTTATATACACGTTTTTTATTCAAACTTTATGTCAAATTCATGAAAAAAAATTAATAAGAGGTTAATTCTCGATAGTTGATACTATTTTTTTGAAGAATCTGAATCAATAGCAATTGAAAAAAAAAACAATTTTTCATAGTAAGAGTGGCTTTTCTACTAAAAATCTCCTGCCAGCTTTCTACTTAAAGTTTTGATTTTCATTATGTGGATGTAGAAATTGAAAATAAGCACTTATTCGGTTCTGAAAATTCTTAACATACAATTTCCTCTTTTTATTTATCACTAGCTGACCCGTTGTGCTTTGCTACACCTTCCAGAAATAAATGTAATTTGTAAAAATTTATTCAAATTTAGATTTTAGAGAGCATTTTTTTAAATCAAACCTTATCATACTTCAGAACCAACAACTTTGAAATGAGAGCTGCAGCTGCAGTTCTTAATTGCAATTCAAAGATGGTATATATTATTTACTGATACTTGATCTCTGAACTCGTTTTTCAAGTTCTGAAATTTGTACTCTGTACCCAAAAAAAACTTTTTAAATATGGTCCCTTCTTTGAAAAGATCTTTATCTTAAATTTACATGGGAGCTCTCCCATCTTTTTCAATTTTGTCCCCCACTGCTTGAAGAAGGTAGGCAAATTTAACCGGCTCGATACCCAAACAGCCCTTATCATGGAATGAAAAATATATTAAATTAGTTATGTATTAAATACAGGGTAAATTTCGTTTTTTTTTCTAAATAAATTTACTACTGTTAACATATTAATATTTTAAAAATATCAGTTGCATCAATAAATAAGTTCTCAGCGTTTTTTTTTATTTTCTCATTGAAAGTCAAATATTCAAAAATGTTCGCAAAAACAAATTTCTAAGTTTACATTTGTTCCGTTTATTGGGGCAAGTGTCAATGCAAAGCTTATTTACAGATGCGTCAGAGTAATGGCTTTAAAATGGATTTGTTTTTTGTTCTATCAAGTTTCACTGATATATCTGCAGTATTCCTGCAATATAAATTTATGTTTGTTACTCCACTTTTAACGAATGCTGTTCAAAGGGAATGAGCTTCATTTACAAAGACATTTAAGAATTTTCAATATCCGCTGCAGTTTCAACATTCGGAATACCCCTTCTGGTCTTTCCAACATATTGAATCATTTTGAAGATGAATTTCTTAAAAGTTCGACGTTTGCCCTTGCCCCACCGAGTAAGTTGACAGAAGGGAATATTGTTTTATACACTTTAAGGGTAAACTAAAAATTTCTCTTAAAAATTTTGCGTATAGTTGAATATCAGTTCTAAAGTCTCGCTTTTCAAAAACGAAGCGGATCAAAAGTCTCTTTTATGCAGCCCTGTAACACAAAAACACTTTTCATGTTAAGTACGTACTTGAATTGGTATGTAAGCAAAAAGTACGATGTTTTTTTCAGAATTATCTATATATATATAAATGAATGTTTGTCTGTCTGTCTGTTCCCTATAGACTCGGAAACTACTGAACCGATCATCGTCAAAACTGGCATCTGAGGGTTTTTGAGGCCGGGGATGGTTTCTGTAATAGTCAAAACTCCATCCGTATCAGTAAATAATATATACCATAAATAAATATATACCATCTTTGAATTGCAATTAAGAACTGCAGCTGCAGCTCTCATTTCAAAGTTGTTGGTTCTGAAGTATGATAAGGTTTGATTTAAAAAAATGCTCTCTAAAATCTAAATTTGAATAAATTTTTACAAATTACATTTATTTCTGGAAGGTGTAGCAAAGCACAACGGGTCAGCTAGTTTAAAATAAAAAGCTCCCATTTTCATTTCTAAATTCGTTTCAGTTGTGTACTTGGGCCGAAGTAACAATTTCTAGAAGAAAACATTATTTTTAATTTTTTTTTACAGAAAAAGTTGAACGTTTGAACATGTTCTAATGTTCCTTGAATGAAAAGTCGAATGCTACCTACATTAACACGAACTCAATATGGAAGTATTTTTGCAAATATTTCAATTGGTTTTGATTCGATTGATGAAATACCAATCCGTGTCACATCTAGGCGTAATTTATTACCACGTGCTGTGTACAAATCAAATAAGCAAGAAAAAAACACATCTAGGTTTCATATCGCCCCACGTGTTTGAGAAACAGGCGCCTTATTGTTAAATTTTCCAGCAATCCATGAACAGTGTGCTTTGGTTACTATCCTCTTGCGACGACGTTTGCTCGCCCATGGAGACGAAAAACAAACCCCTCAAAGAAAAGATGCTTGGTTGAGAAATACGCGCCAAAATATTCCTACTGATCAGTATGCTATGCCTGGGTTACTTTCCTTTTGCGACGTTGGCTTGCGACGCCTCGACCATAGAGACGAAAAACAAACCGCCCAAAGGAAAAAAAAATCTCAAGAAAATGGATGTCATGACTTTAATTTGTTTCGAAAAACTACAAATTTTGTATGGAAGCCTCTCCTTCCTTAAGTCGGATGGAGTTTTGACTATTACAGAAACCATCCCCGGCCTCAAAAACTCTCAGATGCCAGTTTTGACGATGATCGGTTCAGTAGTTTCCGAGTCTATAGGGAACAGACAGACAGACAAACATTCATTTTTATATATATAGATTATTGAATCTGTAAGATATCAGGAGAAAAATTTAAAAGCTTTACTTCTTAATATTTTATATTTGATTTCTGTTTTTCAGTTCCTGTATTTTTTAACAGTCACCAGTGAATTATTGATGTGATGGATTTGAAACGGAATAAAATCAAGTCGGATAGAATATTTAAACTATGGTTTTTATATTTTAATGATATTATTCATTTTGAGAATTCCATATATTTTTTGCAAACAAATGATTTTTTTTTTGTTCACGCAAATGAACATAGTATTGACATTGGTGCTTTAATGAGTTTAGACTAAGTTTGCCAGATTTTTTTCTGCAGTTCTCCGAGTCGGACAAATCTGGGTAATTTCATCTAAAAACCTGGCGAAATCAGGGCATTAGATTTAAAAAATTTCAACCAAAAAAAAAGTATCCGGGCAAATTTGGTCCAAACCCAGGAAAAACTGGACGAAAATCAAACAAAAAAATACACTTGTAACACATTTTTAATAAAAAAAAAAATCAGCAGATTTAAAGCCATTTTTTATTCTAGAGAACCGTTCGTGATTATTTTGCTTAAAGAATTTCGATGTCTGATTAAGCAAATAAAAGGAGTTGATCCGAGCAAAATTCGGGCTATTTTCAACGAAATCTAGGCAACCATGCCGGGCCGGAGTTTTTCCAAATTTTATGTCAAATATCCGGGAAATTCGGGTAAAACGGGATAATCTGGCAAGCTTCGTTTAGACATCTGATATGACTTTGAAAATAAGTTCAAAAACTCTGATTTTGAAATTCAAATTTTATTTAAATTTTCATGTTTATAATGCTTTTTATTCTGAATAATAATATAATAAAGAAATAATATTTTCATTTTGATTCGGAATTCATAACTCTCCCCAATTTTGAAAAAAAAAAACATGAAAACAAAAAGACTGGTAGTGAATTTTCCGTTTCCCGAAACTTTCTTTGTATTTATTTAAAAAGTTGTTAAAATTGAGTTTATATGACTTAAATTTAGCATATAGTTGGGACACCCAAACTTAAAATTCAAACCCATTATCCCAGGGTGGGGTGCCAAAATTCAAAATCAGAGTTACATTCGAATCCTTTATTCATACTTATTAAAATACATTTATTTAGTTTTGTGCGAAAAATTTTCAATGTACTTAAAAAATATAAAATAGTATGGTGAAACCGCCAAAAGTTTAGGATCAGTTTTCTAAAACATGCACTTTTATTCCACGCGTATCTTTGTAATCAAACAACGCGTTGGTTATCTGGTAAACTGGTTTGAAGGCTAATGAATTGAATTTACTTTAAAGATATTTAGTTGAAATATTTTTGAAGACTAACTTCTTTAGAACTTCAGCTAAATATTGATCATATTTGGATAATTAATACCAAATAGCCTGACCGTTAAAAAAATCATTCAAATTTGTTTTGACCATATCTTTGTTGTCTTACAAGTTATTGCAGACTTAGAAGGCTTATTTAGAAGCTTATGATCTGCACTTACGTTTTAAATAGTTGCTGAAGGCAAAAACCTTGAAATCATGTTTTTATGCCATCACAACTTTATACTCATATTAAAACATTTGTTCTAATTTTAGTTAACGTTCTGGGAAGTAAAAAAAGTAACGCGGGCAAATACTACAATAGATCAACTAAATAGTCGCAGTGAACTCAATCCCCAACAAAAACATAAAACAATGAATTTGTAAAAATTTCCAAATTTAAAGAAATAACAGCGATTTTTCAAAAACTACTTTTTTCAAAAAAGGAAAATTATTTGATTTTCGTAGTTTTTTTGCATACTTTCTTTTATATCTCACTCATACATCAAAATTTCGTTATACTGTCGGTAAATTCTTCTAATCTCAAAAATGTTCTTTGTGAATACAGTAGTTTTTCGATTTTATCATGCTCAAATAAAGATTTCACCTTAATAATGGCGAATCCATGAATTTGGCAAATCTTAAAATTAGAGCGAATTATAAGAATTATAATATTAAGGATACGTTTCATTAGTGGATACGTTCTGTATAAAATAATTTTGATCACAAAACGAATTTACTAGCGTTTACTCAACATAAAGGTCGATTTCTGTTCAAATTATTCTTCTCAATAGCAATTTGAAGATTTTCCTGAAGAAAAAGCAAGTGAAATTTCAACCTTATAGTGCTAAGCCAATTAAAGTGAATTATCTAGCTTTAACGGAAATATAACAGTGGATATTTTTATTTTATATTTTTAACTGCATCAAACATTATTTTTTGCAAATTAAATATTTTAGTTTTTTAATCTTCACTACTTTGACTACCTGAACAAATAACCTTTTTGAAAAATATTTGAAAATTTGCACAACTTAGACTTTTAAAGTTTGTTTCTCAAAACTTACTGTGTGATCAAATAATCCATTATTTTTCATATTTTGCAGAAAAATCAATCTGAGTCCCTTTTACACATTTTAAGATAAAACTAGAGGAATTTCATATTAAAAATATCTCTTCATACAACACTAAAGACTGCCCAATCGGGATTGCACATGGGCATGGCTCTTTTTAAAATGAACGTATTAAAACAAAATCAGATAACACTAATCTCTTTTCAAGAACTTTTACATCCACTCACATCTTCATATAATTCGCATAATCAACAAAGTATACATTTTTAGAGCGGCTAACCAAGCACAACTAAGAACATTAGCAACAGTTTGGCGTTGGAATGATTATAACAAACGTTTTTGAAATCTAAATGACGAATTAAAACACTATACAGCTAAGACGCTCTACGATTTTCAAGTAATATTAGGGTCAAGAAATGTTTCTGAATGTAAAAAAAAAGAAAAAAAATGTTAAAAATCGGGATCAAATCGAAACACTTACCGTGATAAAATTGAATAGTTATAACATCGAAAGTACCGTACCTTTTTACAACCAAAATACCTTACATTATCTACTTCTCAACACGATATTTTTTGTGAAAAATTTTTCAAGAAGAATTATTCCTCCAAAACCGCAATAAAAGAAAAGCTGGAACAAATGAGAAATCTCTTTGAGCAAAAAGAAATGTTCAGTCTCTTGGTTCCTTTGTAGTTTAAGGACTGTATTCGAAAAAAAAATACAACACTATTCTTGGAAATAACTTTTGAGCGACTAGCAGAAAATTGATAAAATTCTCAGTGATATTACTTAATGATAAAATATTTACATTTGCAAAATTTTGTAGCGATCTGTTAATTAGTTTTTGAAATAATGTCGAATAAAAAAGTTTATTGACTAATGTATTTGGGCAACATATATGTCATCTATATTGCACATCATTAGATATCGTTTTTCTAAATCATGGTAAATTTTGTTGACGTTCTTCATTCCCAGGAGCTTGATTTTAAAAATAACTTAAAATTTTCTATTTTACCGAAGTTATGATAAGTTTAGCAAATTGTCCTAAGCAAATTGTCTAAAAGAAAACAACATCATTAACTTTTCATCACTTCATCACAGCATTGGTTTAATGCAGGCGCTATCGGCTTCCATGGAATTCTGGCGAAAAAACACTAGCGCCAAATGAGGGTTGACGGGTTGAGATCCAAGCTCAAGTTTGAACATTTTTCACGCACACACATGCACCAGTACAATTTGCATTGTTGTTAACTATATAAACATAAACATTGTGTGAGTGAAGTTACGCTTGATTTTCTAAGTATTAGTGTAATGATGTGCTTCCACTCAAAGCTTGAATGCAAAGCTGCAATGCTTGTGTGGAAAGCTGCAAAGCTCGAATCCCATCTCGCAGGGCGGCAGCACCATAAACATTGTGTAGGTGACGCCAACGATTTGTTCGAAAAATGGAGATCTTTGCTTAATGGCAAAATTCCAAATCCAACCTAATCAAAATATTTACATCGAAAAACCTATGAACGTGCCGTAGAGGGAAAACGGTCGTTTTTGTAGGATTTTTTAGCCGATAATTGTGCTTATCGTCAGTACCACTTATCAATTTGCATCTTCCACAGATCGTCAGTCAAATCTAGCACTAGATATGTTTTTTTAAATAATTATTCTACTCGTTCTTCCTCGGAACATTCAGGCGAGTCTGTTATAAATCTCTTTAAAATAACATTGACACACTATCCAGACAACCAGAAGTCGTATTTTATTTTACAGATAACATCGTATAGAATGTTATTCATAATCATTTTCGTATATCTGCACCTACAATGTGCGGTCCATGCATATTCTTTATCGTATTTAAATGCATTGCATGATTTTATTACGACAAGAAGAGAGACTCGTATTTATGTACATATGAACACGACCTTTGTGTACGACAATTCGCAAAAAATCCGTGAAATGACCGATATACGGTGTTCAGCCGTGACTGAGAGATTTTGTCGTGCTATGCATAAAATAATTCGAAATAAAAAACGTTTATAACTGCATTGATTCGTAATAATGTGCATGCAATCGTATACCTTTGCAAATTAATTCGCATGTCTGATTTTCGTTAAACATATTTGTTGGCAATCGTAAAAGAATACGAATAAGTTCAATAAAATCGTTTATGATAATGGAACATCGATCATTGGAATCGTATTAAAGGAGGCTACAAAATGCTGGTCTATTTTTAGAACATCGATGACGTTTTCTACGATTTAAAGGATTTTAGTTATAGAAATATACGATTTTCATTTGGTTTAATGCCTTTGAAGCAAATCCCCTTGATTTTATATATTCCAGATAGCGTCTAGGAACCATCATGAGCTGCAGATCGTATGGTCAGGGGATCGAGTCCAGGCACTACAATAACTTCTTGAACGTTGAACTTGAATTGTAGGATATAAACTTGAATTTGTTTTATTTTTTTATTTTATGCTAGTTTAAAAAGAAATTTGAATTTGACAGCACAAAACGCATTTCTTTGAAATAATTTGTTTTTATTCACCTGACGGAAAATGAGATCCCTGCACTCAAGTCGCAGAAGACGACCAAATAAGTCGTCAAACTTTCCGTATTGTTACGAAAGATGTCGTATATAAAGATATTGAGCTAATACGTTCAAGATTACAACCTCGATCATCTATATGCTGATGTAAATTGTCATAGTATATTCCAAAAAGAATCATGGTAGTCGTAAATGATTCGCATGACAAATCGTGCAAATCGTTATTCAATACAATCCAAATCAAGAATATGTGTGCTAATGTACCTATATGGCCTCCAAAATGATACGTATATACTGGTTTTGCTGCATTATATAGAAGAAAGTCGGGTAAAACGGACACCCTAAGGAAGAATCGCAATAGAAAATCAGTTATTGGCTTTTTCATCGCAGTCTTTGGTCAGACGGGTAGTTTAGGTTGTTTGCTATCATATTAACCATTAGTATTAGTAAATTTCCCTCATCAAGACTGTTTTTATAGCAATCTAAAACATGCTTGCAAATTACAGTTTTTCAAAATGGTCGGGTAAAACGGACACTGCGTAGAAAAGGTATATATTGCCGGGAAAAATGCTGTACTAGTACATTTTCTGTGAAATAAGCATTTGAGAATGTTTTTAAACCAAAATGAAGCCAACTGGTCCGAATCCGGTAGCGGAATAGTGCAATTTCCGTAATTCCGTTATTAACAGTTTTGTTTTCACCAGGGATCAACATTAAGCAGTTTTTATGGCCTATTTGAGATACTGAGTACTTCTTGACAGACAATTTCACTTGTCAAAGGTCTTCTGAAAGCATATGGAAGATCAAACCGACAAAAAAAATTTGAAATATCTAGAGAAACTTATGTGTCCGTTTTACCCGACCTAGCAACTTTTTTTTCAAGACGTTTGTTGTTCAAGCCCGTCGACCAAAATTCGATGGTTTTCCTCCAGATGGCCAATGAGAAGCCTAATAAAGATTCCACCGTTGGAAACGCTTGAAATTTCCAAAAATTTTGCGAGTTATGGACTATTTTCTGAGTACAAAAAATTACATCGAATGGTGCAGCATGAAAATTTTTGTTTGTTTTGTTTAATATTATGAGACCTTGCTTGCTACAAATCAACAAAAGGTCTCGAAAGTGTCGATACACCTAGGAAAACAGATTCCCATCATTAGATTTTTCCCAAACATTGTAATTTCCGAAATACTTAAAGTGTCCGTTTTACCCGCTGTGTCCGTCTTACCCGACTTTCCCCTACGATATGTTTACACGTATATCTGCACGTATATTTGTTTTGCAAATTCGAAATACCCACCAAATGGTTGTCTGGGTACTTCCACAAATCTGACTCTACTTCATTCATGGCATCCCTGGGATGTTGAAAATTGGCATAAGACGCTATGCTAAATTGACGATAGCTTTGTGAAAAGTTGAAAAAATAGCATTTACCTACCAAAGTGGAGGCAATATACATACATATGTAAGTTTCATTTATTTCTCGAGTGACGAAAACTACAGAAATTGTGCGATGTCAGTGTTGGATCCTTATTCGTACCTATTGGAAGAATTCAAGAGAGCGCAAATTTTGCTCTCATAGCCTTCAAATTGTTGCCAGCGACAATATTTTCCAGTTCTCTCATTGGTCAATATTACTCAATTCCCATCTAATTTTTAGCCATCTGGATGCACTGCTGGTTGCAGAGAGAACATGACGATGATATCTCACTTGTATCCTGCAAGAGAGCAAAATCATTTCAAAGTTTTCAAACGTGTGCGGACTTTCTATCATATCCGTTTTAGTTGACTTCAGGCGACATGTTATACGATCTTTTCACTCTGCAGTTGGAAATGCGATTTGCAATATTATTGTAAACGACTAAAGATATCATTTCTGATACGATTTCATGTTTCCTGGGAAGAGAATGGAAACAATCTCCGTCCAAACGCCAGACAGCCATTGATAATATAAATTAATTAATCATACACAGACAGACATACAAGGTTGGGAATAACGATCGGCCAAGCGACAGATAACAAACGAGAACAAAATAATATGAATAGATTACATTCTGATTGTTCAGGATAGAAATACTATGACAATTAAACCTTGTTCTGTAACTGACTTCACTGGTCTTAGTGACGAAAGCTTATGTAAGCTCGATTCTCACTCTCCTGTTGGCATTTTTTTCTTGTTTCTGGAATGAACTATCCGTAAGGACGAAAATGCCTTTTGAAATTACCTGTTTCGCTTGAATGTTTGTACGTAGTGGTAATACATCATTTTGCTTGAGAGCTCGAGTCTTTATGCCAGTAGCCACAAAGCAATCATCTCATCTTTGGTGCAATGAACTTTTGAGCACATTGTTGGTATATTTGGCAATTTGGCAACATATTCTTTGGTTGCAAGCATAGAAATGCATTGCAAGTAATTGAAATTGTTAAAACACCAATAACTGAATAGAACCATTTACCAAAAATTGACCCACTGTGCCACCTTACCCACTAGCCAGCCGCCAGCAACCGTTCTGTGGTGGGGTGGCCCAATTCCTTCTTTGGCGGCGTCTTTCCTTTTGAACAAGTACATCCTTCAGAGGAAATATTCAAACCGCAAACTGCTGTGCAGATATTCCCCATGCTCTTTCTCTTTCCATTTCCTATTTCTGTCTCTCCGAAGCAGTCAGCCAGCCAGTAGGTTGGTACCTTAATAAAGTCCCTATGCCATTTTGGGCGCAAGACTATTTGCGGCACCGATTTTACCTTGCCGTGGCTTGCGCGGCTAAGTACCCAAAACGGAACCATAATCAAATTAGACCTGGTTGCTTGCGGCCTCGAGGGGAAAACCCCAAGGCGGAAGAGAGTTGAGGAGTTGTGAAGGAAAACGCACTCGATTTGTTCGTTTGGGGACATTCGTGCAGCTGCTGCCGGTTTTTTTTCTGTGGTTTGACATTGGGAAATTTCTTCGTCTTTGCGGTTAAAGGAATAAAAAAGTTTATAGGGCTCCTTGCAGTTGAAAAACATAAGGTCTCACTGACTTAGAAGGATGGAATGAAGAAATAGTTTTTTTTCTTCACACTCACTTTCATTCAGTCGCATTGTGTTAAAGCTACGACATTTCTGGGTGAATTTCCCAAGAATCTTCAACAAATG
This sequence comes from Uranotaenia lowii, assembly GCF_029784155.1. Lineage (NCBI taxonomy): Eukaryota > Metazoa > Arthropoda > Insecta > Diptera > Culicidae > Uranotaenia > Uranotaenia lowii. The sequence goes on from NC_073693.1 coordinate 324,033,330, forward strand.
ACTTCAGATAGCCGACTTATTATTCAAATATTCAAGCACCTTTCCATTTGGGGAATCTTCCGGAGGACACGCAATAACATAACTCGAACCTTGCCCTAATTGAGTCGAAGAAGTGTCTTGTGGATATTCCTTTTTCATTTTCGTCGGTTCCAGTTTAGCCTGTCGAAGACGCTCGCTAATAAAGTCTCCTTAATTGAAATTAACGATTAATTATTAATGGATCGAGCAATTAACTCCCACCTGAGACTTGAGGGAGGGAAGCAACGTAGACACATCGCTCGTAAAAAATTTAAAATTTTCACGGATCGAAACCTCATCCTACACCGGAGTTAATCCTCCAAGGAATTTACCGCTAACTTTTGTCACTTTTTGTGCTCAAGAGCCATTTTTCCCGGGAGGACTTTCGAGAGACTAAGTGTCCGGATGAACAATAAGGTTGACGAGCGTTGATGAATTTCTTATCACGGGGTGGATGAGAGATTTGGTTACTGGATACAGTCTTTTTTTTTGTCCAGTTCATCCCTGAGGTGGGGGTGTGCCTGTCAAATTTGTGCACAAGTGAACGAACCAACACTAACTCTCTACTTCTGATGGCAGCTCCGGAAGATTGATTACCCCCGGAATAGACTGTGACTGACACTGAACGGATGGAGGACGGTCAGTCATTTGTTGAATAAACGATTTGCTCGAAAAATTTTCTGTTTTTATAAGCCAGGAAATTCACTTAACGTTTGCTTCCCTCCCGGTAATTTGTCTTTTTAGTATTTGCTTTTGTAGAAACGATAAGAAAAGAGTACAAGATGGAAATCAACAGAAATATTCAGAAAAGCAATTTTTTGTACTGTTTCGATTAAATGAAAAAAAAATTAAGAGTGGCATTCTTTGAATTGTTGTTCAATCTGCTTAAATATAAGGTTTTATATATTGATCCAAATAATTAAAAATTTATGAGTTTTTGGTAACATTTAAAACTTTTTTTTTACCTTTTTTAAATAATTTTTTTATTCGAACTATCAACTTAAAAACAACGATTTTCTATTCAAATATATTTCTCACTTATTGGGACTTTCCCCTTTCATTCGAGCCCAAATTTTAAATAATCCTTCGGTGGGTCTAGAAAGTCTAGAATTTTTTGATAGTTTTAAAACGCTTGTTTTACCTTTAGCGTTAACCAAAATCCATATGTCAATAACATGGATCAATAGGAAATTTTTCTGGCTACAACTTCGTAGAAGACTCAAAGCGATACAAATTGAGAGAAAAGAGTTGGAATGTCACAAAAAAAGGTGATTGAAATTTCATTTGAACAATCTAATGTGACTTCTCATCACTGATTGTACCAAGACCAGAAATAGTATTCTATCAACTTAGTTATTGATTGTAGGGTGTTTAAATGTTCAGTATGGTTCATTTACATTAAAAAATCAATCCTTTACATAAATTTGTTCAGGATACTCTGAACTAATGAGCATTTATGGGGTTTTATTATTTTTGAACAAATATCAAATTATTTTTTTGTCACTCCTATTTTTCCAAAAATCTTAAAAGGAAGAAAAATTAAAGTTTAGGGAATTTTGTTAAAAAATTTGAAAGTTTTTTTTTAGAATTCAAACAGTTGAAAGAGTGAATGCCAAACTGCAGATGGGAATTAAATCACCTGTTACTTACGATTTTTTCCAACTTTTTTTTTATCAAAATTATCTGGATTTTAAGATTTTTTGCAATGTAGATTGTATACAAGTTTGTTGCATGCCAGCTTTTGTTCAATTTTTGTACAATTTTTTGTAAATTTGTGTTAATTTTGTATTACTAGACCCTCTCCTTCCCTCTCGTGATGTTTAAACTCAAAGTGACACAAAAGAGATATCTAATTTGTATAAAAGAATGACACCTACTTAAGTTCAAAATTTCGTTATTCAATTCATTTAGGCAAATAAATTTAGAAATATTATTTCAAACATTTTGAGCAACTGATATAAATTCTGTTCATGACACGATGTTATATTTTGTTTTCAATAAAAGTAAGAAAATAAAATTCCAGGGAAAAGCCAAAAATACGGAAATTTACAGATAATTATTTGCAGTGTTCCATACAACCAGATAATAAATTTGTTTTCGAAATTAAGCGATGCTAATTTTCGAAAACAAAAGTTTTCTCCCAAAGACACCGTGATCTGCTTATGAAGATAGATTACTTCTACGCTGAACGTACAAGGTGCGAAAAATCGCAAGTTCCCGAACCAAATTGGATGAAAGGTTGATGAAACCAGAGACACTGGCCCTTATTCTGTGCCGAGCGTGAGGTGACGATAGTCGAGTTACCCTAGTCACAGATTTCAGTTGTCACTTTATTTATTTATTATTATTTAATTATTTCAATTATGTAACGTATAACACAATCTAATAATTTGTTACAAAGTGTTATTTATGTGACTTTAAACGAGAAATTTAGAATGAATTTTCGAGTTCTTACTCTATTCTAGAAGTCACCGTGCGTGAGAAATGTCGCTTTTGGGTGACGATTTCAGGTGAGAAGTCGGTACCTTTTCAGGCGGCGACGAGAAAGAAATTTGATGTGAATTTTAATAATAGCGAAGACAACAGATACCAAGACTGATACTGAAGATTGATTTTAGCGCCTGTTCCGCAGCGCTATCTACAGGTTATCGTGAAACTAATGGGCACCTACACAAAGAAAAATCTTACACAATCATAACTATGTTTGTGTACATATTAAAGAGCACTTGGTTAATCACACACAGATTTGTATTGTGTTGTTTGTGAACACGCTCGTATTTCATTCGCTTTTTATGGTGGAAAAATAAATTAGATTCCTGACTTAAAAACCTATAGAGAACCATTTTTGAAATAAGCGAGCATTGACCAACTGTTTTGTAAGATTTAAATCTATGAAAACGCTATTTATGAATGATTTTTCTACATATTTTGGTTATTGTGATTAAATAACGATGCTATGAACAATACCAGAAATTTTAGATTTGATTTAAAACAAAATCAGATAAACCATAATATTTAAATCGAAATTCGATTAGTTAATTCGCTTATCGGTTATTTATGTTTACCTTAAGATACATATAGTCCAGCCGGAAATAACACACTCAGAAAAATATTCTTAAGTATGTCATAAGATTGTATTATAAACTGGCTCCATAAGAAAAATCATTGAAAATTATAATATTGTCAAATGACGCGCATGAATTCTGAGGTGAACACCTACTTCTTTGAGAGGTTCCCGCTTTTCATAAGAGGGTCTTATGGAAAAAGGAGATTTCACGTAAAATGATATAAATTTCAATTTGTTTATGTGTTCATAGAATTTTTTCGCAAATTTGTGTGTAAGATCCACTTAGTTTTTTTTATTTTTAATTTTTTACCTTGTGTTTGTTGCCGGTCAACATGCTGAAAAGTAAGCCAGAAATTGTTTGCAAATATATTTATCAACTACAAAAAAAACTTCAACTCAAATTTTTCATAAGAAAATACAAGTTCATTTCATTAAGGAAAATTGAAAACTTCACGGGAAATGCTCCGTTAGACGATGAGAAAACTTCAGGAATCAATGAATTTGTTCATTTTGTTCTACAATGCCGTTTCTTCTATTTTTCATAAGATTTTCTCACGAAAACTGGAACAATTTCATAAGGCTCTTATGAAAAGCAATTTCACTCTCTTAAAAGCGGTTTATAAGACGCATCTTATAAAAATTATAATAAGAACTTGCCTGACTGCATTGCGTTAGATTTGAAAAATAACCATTTTTCAATATCTCCGGTGTGGTCGAAAAATAATCACATTCTCATTTCCAAGAATATGGTTCCAAAACACGGTACTGTTTCTCGGAAGTGGAAGCCGGTTCACAGGAAACTATTTTGCTTAATCTTGGGGTCACTAGTCGCCAAAACTTATGTAAGCCAACGGTTCGGTCCTTTTTGAAGCAGCCATCCCAAGCGACGACTGTTTGTGGTGCGACCTCCGTAAAATTAGAAAAATTTCGTTCTGATTGTTGTCAAACTGTTCGGACCGCAGTTATTTTTTGTACAAAATTTTGCGGACTTTGGTATTTAAAAAAAAATGTTGATGCAAAATTCTCTTCATGGAAAAGAAAATGGATTTGAAAATGGAAATTTTTATTTGTCCCGAATTCAATGGAAATGGGCCTTTGTTTTCGACAATGTCTTTTGACATAGAATTTTTTTTGTTTCGAGTTTAACCAGCTTCTACCATAATTTACTTATTCGAAAACAATCTGTCCCGAAAAAAAGGTAATGAAATGGTTTTGACATTTTTAACGCACACTTGTTCGCATGTACGGATAAATATGGAAGAAAACACCAGCAAAACAGGCGACACAGTTTTTAATTAATATTAAGAAATATTTTTTTTCATGCTGCTTTATTTACTTTTGTATTTTTTTGTTATTAAATATTTGTTTAACTACTAACCATTCAGATTACCACGAATAATCCGGGACTTATCAAATTAGTTATTACGAATATTTTGATTTCCACACTTTCACGAAGCCGGATAAATCTCAAAATCAAATCTGGATTCTAAAATAATTGGTACCCAACTCCAAACGGCATAACACAAGATAGGGTTGTATTTTTTTAAATCAAAGTCGATCAACAGAAAATCGATTGTCCATCATTAATCTTTAATACAGCTAATACTGTTAATTAGAGATGGACTTTCAAATACAATTGGGTGATTCAATCAAGACAGTTTTTTTTGCTTGTTTATTATCAAGCGTGATTTATTTTTCTTGATAACGCCTAATGGTTTAACGAGGCCCGAGGGTGATATGCATTTGTATGGATTCAACCGCCTGAGTATGTGGGTATGTGGGAGTCTGCGATATAACTCTCTATAATATAAGGTTGCCAGAATTTTTTCCACTCCCATCCGGGCCTAGCAATTCCGGGCATTTTTTCAAAAAAACCTGGCAAAATCCGGGCATGGATTTCAATTTTTCAAATCCAAAAACCGGGCAAAAAGCGGGCAAAATTTAGGTGTTATTATATATAAAAGCAAAGAAAAAAAAATTAAAACAATGAAATTAATATTTTATGAATGTAATTGCAGACTTCCAAAAACTTTTTGGAACACTTAAATATTTAAAGGTTTATAAATGTAAATCAGCGAAATTATTTGAAACAACTGTTGAAAATTTCCATACTGTTAATCGATTTTGCTAAAATTTATTTAAAAAAACTTTGATTTTTTTTGTTACTTTGTCAAAATTGTGAAAAAATCCGGGCAATATCCGGACTTTTTTCACGATATCCGGGCAACCGGGCCGGACCGGACTTTCTCGACATTTTGCATCAAATACCCGGGCAAACCCGGATAAAACCGGGCAATCTGGCAAGCTTACTATAATGCATTATAATGCATTGAGCTCATTTGTAATGGGAGCAAATTGAACGGCATCCATTGAGAATTCTCCCGTTGGCGTGACGTGAGTGAAAAGGTTTTGCTCATTTTCAGTGCATCGCGGTTGATGATTTTGTGTGAATTTAAGATAAGCACAGATATTCTGTTCAATCAAATTTATTATATTTAAATTTAAACGTTACACTTATTTATCATGAATATTCATAGGAAGGAAGTCTTTGTCTTCGTAAGTTGTTTGATAGAGACCCCGTTTGTTTTTGGCAAAATTCTATTTTGGCAACATTCGATTTTGGAATCATCCGATTTTGGCACATGAAAGGTTTCTAGAAACAACATTACCTTTCAGTTTCACTATAACGGGACTAATTAATTTAAACAAACACCATGTATACGTTTTTAAGTTCTGAAATAGTGATAAAATACAACAACAAAAATAAAAGCTTTAAAAAAACCTTATAGAGTACTCAAAAATGACAAACAGATGAAAATTTCAAAAAGTTAAAAAACAAATTCAAACAAAAAACTTAAAAACAAAAAACAATTAAAAAATTATGAAGAATGACAAGAATAGCAAATATGACGACAAAAAATCAAACATTAAAAACAAAACAAGAATAGAGCAAAATTTATCAAAAACATAATAAAAAATAAAAAATGGCTAAAATGATCGGAAGTTGACTAAAAATAATTTTAATGATAATAATAATAGTTATTTTGGAAAAACAAGAAAACAAAATTTAAGAAAAAAAACCGACCGATTTTGGCAAAAAATGTTGCGGGCATGTTGCCAAGATCAAACGGGAGTCTTGTTTATGAGAATTATTATGTATTTATTAACATATAAGGTATGTACAGTACATTATTCAACCTTTGATAAACAAAATTTGCTCACCTCAACCCCGAGCTAAAGTTAAATCTAAACCCTGAAACCCTGAATTTTAAAAGAAAGTTCCCTTCAATCTTTATTTTATTTTTAAGGTTGTAATAACGATTTTTCTTATTTATTCAAGAATCTTGAATAAATCAGAATTTATTGGAAAAGAATGACGAACGAGCGTTGACATCTCTAGCCAAAAAGATAAAAAATAAATCAAGAAAAAATCAACTAATCGAAAATGAAAATGCTGATTAGAGCTTTTAAATGCGAAATTCAATTCACAATTAATTTAATAACTCTAGCACAACTTAAAAATATCAGGATTAAAAAAATTTACAGATAGATATTAAAACTTTCATTAACCATCACTTGGTATAAGCTTCATCGAAAGCAGAATAAATAATTCCATCATGTTTATCGAGAAGCAACTTTAAGACTTCAGACAACGAATCCAAAAACAGATATCAACAGAATTAAATTCAAATTCTATGGAGATACCGACAGTTCAACAGTGAAATTCGAAACCTAAAATCGAATTTAAAGCAGACCCACAATTCAAAGTCTCAAATTAAAATGATACTATCACATTACAGATGAAATTTAAATGCAGAATTGAGAATAAAAGTTACAATCAGAGTTAAGCAGGAATTGCAAGATTTATTATTTCACTTTAATATATTTAAAACACACAAAAAAAATTGGTCGTGTAATGTCCTGAAGTTTTTTAAATGTAATGCGGATTGAAACTCTGAACTCTGAAAGAGGCTTTCGTCAACAGTTTATATAAATGTGAGCAAAAATCACTTTCGGATACCATAATTCAGAATGGAGATCAAATTTTCAACACACAGAATCATAAATCTGGAATAAGAACAGATTGAAAATATTAATAATCCAACAAGGAGCGAGTTTTTCTGATAATAATAATTTGAAAATGGTCATGTAGAGAATCAACACATCAGAATTAAAAGAATATGATTCAGGCTTAATCATTTGGAAAAGTTTCAATTAGAATTTCAAATCTTAGATTCAATTGGAAATAAAAAATTAGAACTCTGTTTTGCCAATTGATCCTGTTGTGTCAATTCCGTTTCTTTTATTAATAAAAATGGGTTAAGAGTGTATAAATCAACGCAAATTTCAATAATGATAGAAAAACTAACATTATTTTTGCATTATTCAAACTCATACTTATGCTTGTAAAGTGAACATTTCAGATTGGCTGTTTATATCAATTTTATTCCCAACCAATCCTGAGAAAAAATAAATGGGATTTTGAATGTTTTCTTATCTTTCTTCACTTTGTTCATATTTCTGCAAATTTTCTTTCAAAAGTTGAAAATTTCTTTATATTTTTTTAAAATTTTGACAAATTTAAGAAAAATAAGATCAATCCCACGTTAAAGCCGTTCAATTTTTTTTCCTATTAGGAAGAAATATTTCGTTAACAGAACATAATGCATGGTTCGCTGGAAACTCCTGAAATATTTTCTTTAATCAATGAATAAGAGAAAGTGATGAATAAATAATATTCATTCCAGATTTCCCGGACTTATAACGACATCTCAGGTTCTAAAAGTAAAGTCGCCAACTAAAGCAATCATAGGGTATGTTAAGCTTAATTTCTTGTGCAATTATTATTGAAGATGTTTTTTTGGGAGTTTGAGAAGAGATTTGAACGGTACTGACGTTTTTCGATGTAAAAATTAAAATATTTGATGCTTTGAATCACTTTTTTATATATTTTTTAATTATCACCAAATTCAGCTTAGATTTGTTCAAATTTTATTTGGAAAAATAAGAGATCAAATGCCTAGGTATTGCCAGGTACTGTAAAAGTTTTTAGGTATGGGAGAGTGGGGAATCATGGGCCACTTTTTTTCGTTGTTCCATAACTTCGTTATTATAAAAGATAAAATGAAAATAAAAAAAGGAATGGTTTTCTACATTTTCAAGGTATCATAAGATATTTTTTAAAAAAATTTAATAAGTTATTTTCCCCAAATTCTGACTGTTTGAAAAAAAGCAATATTTTTTGGATTTTGAAAAATGGTGGGGAATCGTGGGCTACCAAATCCAAATTGACCAAATAACATGCAAAGTTTATGAGTTGACCCAAAACCGTGATTTCGTAATTCATTTCGTTATTTAAAAGCAATTTCAGATGATGAAATAAAAATAGAGAGCTGTGTATGATCGCATATATTCCAAAAACTGGCTCGCGAACGTTTTGGCAAAATTTCTTATATAGGGTGGACAAAATATTTTTCATTATTCTTCATTTGGCATAAGAAAACTTTGCAGATAGGTAAAACGTATTTTAAGTTCTGAATGTGTATAAAAACATAAAAATATAGGTGGTTCAAGATGTGTGGCCCACGATTCCCCATGGCACACGATACCCCACTCTCCCCTACTTATTTGTTCAGCCAAAAATTTGCGGGGAAAATTCTGCAATGCTTACTATAGGAAGCCTCCTTATCTCATATTAGAGTGAAACTATTCGAGATATTATTTCAAGGGGGCTCCTTACCTGTTAATTAAACAATTTAATTACGATTTCCATTTTTTTTTCTAGTTTTCTAGAACTTAGAGCATTAAGATTAAAGTAATGTTTAAATTTTAATTTTCCTCGGAGGGCCCGGGGCAATTGTTGCTCCTCCTTAATACGGCCTTGCTTGCTGGATAAAAAAAATCGATATAAACAAAACCTGATTATCCTCAGAATCGTGTTGTATCATTTCACAAAATTTAAAAGTAGGTAAACTTTTATTTTTAAAATGTCTACCGTACGGTGTCAGATTCTTGTAGGATATTTTTGACAAAAGTTTAATTGAGAAACGTTTGCTTCAAAATATCATACCTACAAAATTCGTAGTTTTTTTTTTAATTCTCGAGTTACAAAAATGTTCAAAAAACATGGATCGGATTTATCGCCGTTTTTTATACTCACTGAATATTTATGCATGGGTTAAAATTATTTGGTCATGCTTTACTCAAAAAAGGCTATAAGAGCCATGAAGGTTTAGTTTAAGTGAAAATGTACCCATTTTGAGTTGATTGTAACAAACTTTTTTTTAAATTTTTTGTTTATGTTGAAACTACAATTTTCCGAAATATATGGGAATCGGGACAGGTAAACTTTATTTTTTTCTGGTTCTGGTTCTTAGTAACTCAAATGATTTTCACCTTTTTCAATTATCTCATGATTTTGAAGGAAAAGGTTTTCAATTTGCGTCTTGTAATTGAAAAGTACGATTTGAATAAATTGTTTTAAAATGAATTAAACCGAACGCACTACTCTTTCATTGAAAGGGTTTTTTTTTCAATTTATCAATTTTCAATAAGAAAACTTCAGACAGATTTCACAGGAACTTGTGCTCAACTGTTACAATACTTTCGCCACATCCGATTGCACTTAGGAGTACCATGGCAAAAACTGGAACCCAAACGTGCGTAGGAAGCCATCATAATCCCCATAAATTCCACTCCACAGCGACCAGCAGCACTCAATCCGACAGAAGATAACTCCACTCTAGTTCCAGTTCCAGTTCCGGTTCAAACGACGATAGAGAAAGAGGACGAGAGTCTCGGTTTTACGCGTCCACACGCGACGCCAACGTTCTTTTGTTTCCCGTAGCATGAATTGTTGCACTTCACCGGATCCGGAGGTTCCCATCCAATTTGCCCTAATGGAAATGGATGACCCCGGTTTATGTCTGGCGCGAGTGGCTCCAGGAAGTAGCTAACCGCCATTTTTCAACTGATCCTGGACCTGGCTGCTGCCGGCTGCCAAGAATCGAGAGTTCATATTCCATATTTCACCACACGTGTCGAAATGCCATTTCATTTGGAAAAAGGTAAAAATAATGGTGGGTGGGTGGCACAGGGAGGAAAAGTTGAAGAATGTCACATTCTGGCGCCAGGAAAACCATTAGCAAAAACAAACTGCCAACCTTTGAGCTGCTCTGGAGGGCGATTGGGATTTTTTCCCGTTTGGTTGGTGCCAAGGTAAAGCGGAAGATAAAACAACCGGAAATTCAATAATATGCTATTCCCCCACAGTATGGATGGCGAGAAATTGAGGTTGGGAATCGTTGGGAAACCCGGAGACAGAAAAAATATGAATTGTGCAGCATTGCTACCCAATCTATCAGCTTTGGCACGAAATACTGCGGCTAGCTGCCAACATATTCTATTTATCACTGATGTTGACAGTGAAAAATTGAATACGATCCAAAAATATACAGATCAAAAATATTCGGTTCAATTTCCAATGAAACCTTCAGAGTTGAAACATTGTTATTTTAGTTAGTATTTTTTTTTTTGGAAAGGTACTAGAGATTTGCAACACTACTAGGTGAATAGTTCAACATTTCACTTTTACCTTCCGTCAGTCATCGTTATGAATTTTGTGCTCGATGAAACATTCTCTGTTTCGATTTCGATTTTTTTTTTTTGGTTTTCTGAAACGGTTCCGCTTGGCCTAGCAAAGGTCATCCTAATCCTGTCCCACGTTTCGATTGTCCGTTTCGATGGTCCTTTCTCGAACATGTGAGCAGCATTGCGGGCAAAAATTGACTGCATCCCCATCAGAAAACCAAAACAAAAAGAAAGGAAAACATACACCGGAAATGGTTTACCCTAAAAGCCGTTACCTGGCCGTCGAAAGAACTACCCAGCGCGTTGAGTGTTGAATGAAACGATTTCAGAATAACGGTTTTGGAGGGTGGAGTGAAAAAATCGGTCCCTGTCAAAAAGGGTGAAAAATTATGAAGCGTAAATTTGAGGATTGGCAGAGTTCCATTGCTTTTCAGAGCGCGGCCAAAAAGAACAAGGAAAAAAAGGGAAATGAATGTCGTCACATCATGCAGTGACACGAACGGAAAATGTGGAACATCAATCGTTTCGGGCAACAACAATTTTCTAGCAGGAAGTGGGTCATTTTGATCTGCAGATAGTCAACCTTCTATTTTTCTGGTTTGTTTTTGTTTCGATTTGTTTCATTTCTATTACAGACAACTGGAAAAGACAGCAGCATGACTTTTTTATTAATAAACTCCAAATTTCTCAGTTACTTTTTAATTGTACTTACTTACTTGAAATCCTCTCTCAAAATCATCAGAGAATTTTTGTAACATACCTGAAGAAGAAGAAAAAACAAAAATATTATACATGTTACCCAGAATTAAGATTAATTATAAGTTGTAGCTTTTTTTTTCAAGAAAAGGATCAAAACGCAAAATCAAATTACCAAAACCTGTAGTTGTTTTTTTTTGGCGACCGTTAGAAAGGAAACATCATTTTTGTCATTTTTGTCATTTTTGTCATTTTTGTCATTTTTGTCATTTTTGTCATTTTTGTCATTTTTGTCATTTTTGTCATTTTTGTCATTTTTGTCGTTTTTGTCATTTTTGTCATTTTTGTCATTTTTGTCATTTTTGTCATTTTTGTCATTTTTGTCATTTTTGTCGTTTTTGTCATTTTTGTCGTTTTTGTCATTTTTGTCATTTTTGTCATTTTTGTCATTTTTGTCATTTTTGTCATTTTTGTCATTTTTGTCATTTTTGTCATTTTTGTCATTTTTGTCATTTTTGTCATTTTTGTCATTTTTGTCATTTTTGTCATTTTTGTCATTTTTGTCATTTTTGTCATTTTTGTCATTTTTGTCATTTTTGTCATTTTTGCCATTTTTGTCATTTTTGTCATTTTTGTCATTTTTGTCATTTTTGTCATTTTTGTCATTTTTGTCATTTTTGTCATTTTTGTCATTTTTGTCATTTTTGTCATTTTTGTCATTTTTGTCATTTTTGTCATTTTTGTCATTTTTGTCATTTTTGTCATTTTTGTCATTTTTGTCATTTTTGTCATTTTTGTCATTTTTGTCATTTTTGTCATTTTTGTCATTTTTGTCATTTTTGTCATTTTTGTCATTTTTGTCATTTTTGTCATTTTTGTCATTTTTGTCATTTTTGTCATTTTTGTCATTTTTGTCATTTTTGTCATTTTTGTCATTTTTGTCATTTTTGTCATTTTTGTCATTTTTGTCATTTTTGTCATTTTTGTCATTTTTGTCATTTTTGTCATTTTTGTCATTTTTGTAATTTTTGTATTTTTGTATTTTTGTCATTTTTGTCATTTTTGTCATTTTTGTCATTTTTGTCATTTTTGTCATTTTTGTCATTTTTGTCATTTTTGTCATTTTTGTCATTTTTGTCATTTTTGTCATTTTTGTCATTTTTGTCATTTTTGTCATTTTTGTCATTTTTGTCATTTTTGTCATTTTTGTCATTTTTGTCATTTTTGTCATTTTTGTCATTTTTGTCATTTTTGTCATTTTTGTCATTTTTGTCATTTTTGTCATTTTTGTCATTTTTGTCATTTTTGTCATTTTTGTCATTTTTGTCATTTTTGTCATTTTTGTCATTTTTGTCATTTTTGTCATTTTTGTCATTTTTGTCATTTTTGTCATTTTTGTCATTTTTGTCATTTTTGTCATTTTTGTCATTTTTGTCATTTTTGTCATTTTTGTCATTTTTGTCATTTTTGTCATTTTTGTCATTTTTGTCATTTTTGTCATTTTTGTCATTTTTGTCATTTTTGTCATTTTTGTCATTTTTGTCATTTTTGTCATTTTTGTCATTTTTGTCATTTTTGTCATTTTTGTCATTTTTGTCATTTTTGTCATTTTTGTCATTTTTGTCATTTTTGTCATTTTTGTCATTTTTGTCATTTTTGTCATTTTTGTCATTTTTGTCATTTTTGTCATTTTTGTCATTTTTGTCATTTTTGTCATTTTTGTCATTTTTGTCATTTTTGTCATTTTTGTCATTTTTGTCATTTTTGTCATTTTTGTCATTTTTGTCATTTTTGTCATTTTTGTCATTTTTGTCATTTTTGTCATTTTTGTCATTTTTGTCATTTTTGTCATTTTTGTCATTTTTGTCATTTTTGTCATTTTTGTCATTTTTGTCATTTTTGTCATTTTTGTCATTTTTGTCATTTTTGTCATTTTTGTCATTTTTGTCATTTTTGTCATTTTTGTCATTTTTGTCATTTTTGTCATTTTTGTCATTTTTGTCATTTTTGTCATTTTTGTCATTTTTGTCATTTTTGTCATTTTTGTCATTTTTGTCATTTTTGTCATTTTTGTCATTTTTGTCATTTTTGTCATTTTTGTCATTTTTGTCATTTTTGTCATTTTTGTCATTTTTGTCATTTTTGTCATTTTTGTCATTTTTGTCATTTTTGTCATTTTTGTCATTTTTGTCATTTTTGTCATTTTTGTCATTTTTGTCATTTTTGTCATTTTTGTCATTTTTGTCATTTTTGTCATTTTTGTCATTTTTGTCATTTTTGTCATTTTTGTCATTTTTGTCATTTTTGTCATTTTTGTCATTTTTGTCATTTTTGTCATTTTTGTCATTTTTGTCATTTTTGTCATTTTTGTCATTTTTGTCATTTTTGTCATTTTTGTCATTTTTGTCATTTTTGTCATTTTTGTCATTTTTGTCATTTTTGTCATTTTTGTCATTTTTGTCATTTTTGTCATTTTTGTCATTTTTGTCATTTTTGTCATTTTTGTCATTTTTGTCATTTTTGTCATTTTTGTCATTTTTGTCATTTTTGTCATTTTTGTCATTTTTGTCATTTTTGTCATTTTTGTCATTTTTGTCATTTTTGTCATTTTTGTCATTTTTGTCATTTTTGTCATTTTTGTCATTTTTGTCATTTTTGTCATTTTTGTCATTTTTGTCATTTTTGTCATTTTTGTCATTTTTGTCATTTTTGTCATTTTTGTCATTTTTGTCATTTTTGTCATTTTTGTCATTTTTGTCATTTTTGTCATTTTTGTCATTTTTGTCATTTTTGTCATTTTTGTCATTTTTGTCATTTTTGTCATTTTTGTCATTTTTGTCATTTTTGTCATTTTTGTAATTTTTGTAATTTTTGTCATTTTTGTCATTTTTGCTTGCAGCAAGCGGCTGAATTTATGAAATGCGGCTCCCGCCAGCTAAGTCCAAGATGGCAGCCCCATCGCGGGATAGGGACTTTAGGCTAACAACCTACTGCTCCTGAAATCATTTATTGTTACAGAAACTGAGAGAAGAAATAACCGAATTGGAACTTTGGCAACGACTTTTAGCATGAAAACACGGACTAGAATTGGAACTTGGAATGTTTTGACCCTTGCCCAGCCAGGAAAGCTGGCTCAACTTGCTAGAGAAGCTAGCCGCCTCAAGCTAGAGATATTGGGACTGAGCGAAGTCCGTTGGCCTAACACTGGAGAACACAAGACACAGTCCGGGCAAGTACTGCTTTACTCTGGCATACGAGGAGAACATGCTACTCGGGAACGAGGAGTTGGTTTCCTGTTAAGCCCGCAGGCCCATGCGGCCCTCATAAGATGGGAACCGATAAACGAAAGAATAATCGTAGCCAGATTCAGAACACGGGTTAGAAACCTTACAATGGTCCAGTGTTATGCGCCAACTGACGTTGCCGATTTGCAGGAGAAAGAGCAGTTTTACAGTCAATTGAACAGCGTGGTTGAGAGAATTCCGAAGGGTGACATTCAAATCCACTTAGGCGACTTCAACGCAAAGATTGGCTCCGATAATCAGGACTTTGAGCGCATCATGGGGCGCCATGGCCTAGGACAGATGAGCGAAAACGGAGAGCTGTTTGTAGAATTTTGTGGCAACAACAACATGGTGATCGGTGGATCGCTCTTCCCCCATCGACCAGCACATAAGGTCACTTGGGTATCCCGAGATGGCCGAACAGAAAATCAAATTGACCACATCTGCATCAGCCGAAAATGGAGAAGGAGCCTTCTTGATGTCCGCAACAAACGAAGCGCAGACATTGCATCTGACCATCACCTCGTCCTTGGCGAGATACGACTGAGAGTTGCGCGTGTCCAACGGCGCGAGGAGAAAGTCGGGTGTCGATACGACGTCCGCCGGTTGGAGAATCCAGAGGTGAAAAGGGCATACGTTGAACAGCTAGAATCCCGAGCCTCGGAATTGCCGACAGACGGAACAGTCGAAGAACAGTGGTGTGGAATCAAGAATGCCTTTATCACGACGAGCCATGGTACTCTCGGTAAAGTTTGTGGAAGACGAAGTGAATGGATGTCGGATGAAACCTGGAGGATGATCGATGATCGGAGAAAGGCGAAAGTCGGAATTGAGCAGGCATGTACCGGGTCAGCCAAAGCAGCCGCCCGCTTACGATATGCGGAGCTGGAAAAGGCAGTTAAACGAGCTTGTAGACGAGACAAGAGAGCCTGGACAAACTCCCTAGCCGAAGAGGGAGAAAGAGCCGCCGCCATTGGAGATATCCGATTATTATATGATATTTCTCGCCGCCTTAGTGGTGCAAGGACTAATGCAAGAATGCCGCTGAAAAACCGAGCAGGTCAGCTGCTGACAGATCGAACAGATCAGCTCAAGCGTTGGACTGAGCATTTTGATCAACTTTTTCGAGTTACAAATAGCAATGGCCAACAGAACCCGCAGCTCGAGGCGCCCACAGTAAGTCGCATTAATGGCGTCAACTCGGAAGCGCCCTCGCTGGCTGAAATAGAAGCGGCAATCAAGGACATGAAATCCAACAAAGCGCCTGGAATCGATTGCATTCCTGCTGAAATGCTCAAAGCCGACCCTGCCTTGTCAGCACAAATGTTGCACCGTCTATTCGCTGACATTTGGGATACTGCAACATTCCCGGCCGACTGGATGCAGGGTATCCTCGTAAAGGTCCCAAAGAAAGGAGACCTAACAGAGTGCGGTAACTGGCGTGGCATAACTTTGATCTGTACAACCCTCAAAGTACTCTGCAAAGTGATCCTGAACAGGATCCAGGAGAAAATCGACGCTACACTCCGACGGCAACAAGCTGGATTCCGATCCGGACGATCATGTGTGGACCACATCACAACGCTACGAATAATACTGGAACAAATCAACGAATTCCAGGACTCTCTTCTGCTGGTGTTCGTTGATTTCGAAAAAGCATTTGACCGACTGAACCACGAAAACATCTGGGCTGCTCTTAGACGACGAGGGGTCCCAGAGAAACTAGTCCATCTCATCGAAGCACAGTACGAGGCATTTTCGTGCAAGGTCTTGCACGACGGTGTCTTGTCCGAACCAATCCCGGTAACTGCTGGAGTGAGACAAGGATGTATTTTGTCACCGCTGCTTTTTCTCATCGTAATGGATAAGATCTTGACTGGATCGATTGACTGTAGACCAAACCGAGGATTGCCGTGGAATCCTTCAACCATGGAGCAACTAAACGACCTTGACCTGGCAGACGATATTGTTTTGCTCGCCCAAACACAACAAGACATGCAGAGCAAACTCGACGACCTCACCGAAAGCTCCAAGGCAGCAGGTCTCAAAATCAATGTCGGAAAGACCAAGTCGATGGAAATCAATACAGAAAATCGTTCCAATTTCGTGGTAGCTGGACAACAGGTTGAGACAGTGGAGTGCTTCCAGTATCTTGGTAGCCAGATTACGCCTGATGGTGGGACCAAGAAGGACATCGAAACCCGGATCAGAAAAGCCCGATTTGCGTTTGCGAGTCTCCGAAACATCTGGCGGTCACGCCAGATCTCTCTACGAACTAAGATCCGAATCTTCAACTCAAACGTCAAATCCGTATTGCTGTACGGGTGTGAAACTTGGTGCACATATGCGGTGACGACGCGAAAACTGCAAGTTTTTGTGAATCGCTGCCTGCGGAACATCATCCGCGCTTGGTGGCCTGGCAGCTGGATCTCAAACGTTGAACTTCATCGCCGGTGTCATCAAAAGGCGCTAGAAATCGAGATTCGGGAACGTAAGTGGAGATGGATTGGGCACACGCTGCGAAGAGATGAAAACGAGATTTGCAGAGAGGCGCTTGACTGGAATCCAGATGGGCATCGAAGAAGAGGCAGGCCCAAAAGCTCGTGGCGGCGAAGTCTAGCCGCTGAAATCCGCACAGTTGACGAGAACCTCGGCTGGCAGCAAGTGAAGACGCTGGCTCCGGATCGCCAGCAGTGGAGATCTTTTATCTCAGCCCTATGCGCCGGTCAATCGGCGCTGGACCCTTACGTAGGTTTGTCATTTTTGTCATTTTTGTCATTTTTGTCATTTTTGTCATTTTTGTCATTTTTGTCATTTTTGTCATTTTTGTCATTTTTGTCATTTTTGTCATTTTTGTCATTTTTGTCATTTTTGTCATTTTTGTCATTTTTGTCATTTTTGTCATTTTTGTCATTTTTGTCATTTTTGTCATTTTTGTCATTTTTGTCATTTTTGTCATTTTTGTCATTTTTGTCATTTTTGTCATTTTTGTCATTTTTGTCATTTTTGTCATTTTTGTCATTTTTGTCATTTTTGTCATTTTTGTCATTTTTGTCATTTTTGTCATTTTTGTCATTTTTGTCATTTTTGTCATTTTTGTCATTTTTGTCATTTTTGTCATTTTTGTCATTTTTGTCATTTTTGTCATTTTTGTCATTTTTGTCATTTTTGTCATTTTTGTCATTTTTGTCATTTTTGTCATTTTTGTCATTTTTGTCATTTTTGTCATTTTTGTCATTTTTGTCATTTTTGTCATTTTTGTCATTTTTGTCATTTTTGTCATTTTTGTCATTTTTGTCATTTTTGTCATTTTTGTCATTTTTGTCATTTTTGTGATTTTTGTCATTTTTGTCATTTTTGTCATTTTTGTCATTTTTGTCATTTTTGTCATTTTTGTCATTTTGGTCAATTTTGTCATTTTTATCATTTTTATCATTTTTGTCATTTTTGTCATTTTTGTCATTCTTGTCATTTTTGTCATTTTTGTCATTTTTGTCATTTTTGACTTTTTTGTCTTTTTTGTCATTTTTGTCATTTTTGTCATTTTTGTCACTTTTGTCATTTTTGTCTTTTTTGTCATTTTTGTCATTTTTGTCGATTTTGTCATTTTTGTCATTTTTGTCATTTTTGTCATTTTTGTCATTTTTGTCATTTTTGTCATTTTTGTCATTTTTGTCATTTTTGTCATTTTTGTCATTTTTGTCATTTTTGTCATTTTTGTCATTTTTGTCATTTTTGTCATTTTTGTCATTTTTGTCATTTTTGTCATTTTTGTCATTTTTGTCATTTTTGTCATTTTTGTCATTTTTGTCATTTTTTGTCATTTTTGTCATTTTTGTCATTTTTGTCATTTTTGTCATTTTTGTCATTTTTGTCATTTTTGTCATTTTTGTCATTTTTGTCATTTTTGTCATTTTTGTCATTTTTGTCATTTTTGTCATTTTTGTCTTTTTTGTCATTTTTGTCATTTTGTCATTTTTGTCATTTTGTCATTTTTGTCATTTTTGTCATTTTTGTCATTTTTGTCATTTTTGTCATTTTTGTCATTTTTGTCATTTTTGTCATTTTTGTCATTTTTGTCATTTTTGTCATTTTTGTCATTTTTGTCATTTTTGTCATTTTTGTCATTTTTGTTATTTTTGTCATTTTTGTCAATTTTGTCATTTTGTCATTTTTGTCATTTTTGTCATTTTTGTCATTTTTGTCACTTTTGTCATTTTTGTCATTTTTGTCATTTTTGTCATTTTTGTCACTTTTGTCATTTTTGTCATTTTTGTCTTTTTTGTCATTTTTGTCATTTTTGTCATTTTTGTCATTTTTGTCATTTTTGTCATTTTTGTCATTTTTGTCATTTTTGTCATTTTTGTCATTTTTGTCATTTTTGTCATTTTTGTCATTTTTGTCATTTTTGTCATTTTTGTCATTTTTGTCATTTTTGTCATTTTTGTCATTTTTGTCATTTTTGTCATTTTTGTCATTTTTGTCACTTTTGTCATTTTTGTCATTTTTGTCATTTTTGTCTTTTTTGTCATTTTTGTCATTTTTGTCATTTTTGTCATTTTTGTCATTTTTGTCATTTTTGTCATTTTTGTCATTTTTGTCATTTTTGTCATTTTTGTCATTTTTGTCATTTTTGTCATTTTTGTCATTTTTGTCATTTTTGTCATTTTTGTCATTTTTGTCATTTTTGTCATTTTTGTCATTTTTTGTCATTTTTGTCATTTTTGTCATTTTTGTCATTTTTGTCATTTTTGTCATTTTTGTCATTTTTGTCATTTTTGTCATTTTTTTCATTTTTGTCATTTTTGTCATTTTTGTCATTTTTGTCATTTTTGTCATTTTTGTCATTTTTGTCATTTTTGTCATTTTTGTCATTTTTGTCATTTTTGTCATTTTTGTCATTTTTGTCATTTTTGTCATTTTTGTCATTTTTGTCATTTTTGTCATTTTTGTCATTTTTGTCATTTTTGTCATTTTTGTCATTTTTGTCATTTTTGTCATTTTTGTCATTTTTGTCATTTTTGTCATTTTTGTCATTTTTGTCATTTTTGTCATTTTTGTCATTTTTGTCATTTTTGTCATTTTTGTCATTTTTGTCATTTTTGTCATTTTTGTCATTTTTGTCATTTTTGTCATTTTTGTCATTTTTGTCATTTTTGTCATTTTTGTCATTTTTGTCATTTTTGTCATTTTTGTCATTTTTGTCATTTTTGTCATTTTTGTCATTTTTGTCATTTTTGTCATTTTTGTCATTTTTGTCATTTTTGTCATTTTTGTCATTTTTGTCATTTTTGTCATTTTTGTCATTTTTGTCATTTTTGTCATTTTTGTCATTTTTGTCATTTTTGTCATTTTTGTCATTTTTGTCATTTTTGTCATTTTTGTCATTTTTGTCATTTTTGTCATTTTTGTCATTTTTGTCATTTTTGTCATTTTTGTAATTTTTTTCATTTTTGTCATTTTTTTCATTTTTTTCATTTTTGTCATTTTTGTCATTTTTGTCATTTTTGTCATTTTTGTCATTTTTGTCATTTTTGTCATTTTTGTCATTTTTGTCATTTTTGTCATTTTTGTCATTTTTGTCATTTTTGTCATTTTTGTCATTTTTGTCATTTTTGTCATTTTTGTCATTTTTGTCATTTTTGTCATTTTTGTCATTTTTGTCATTTTTGTCATTTTTGTCATTTTTGTCATTTTTGTCATTTTTGTCATTTTTGTCATTTTTGTCATTTTTGTCATTTTTGTCATTTTTGTCATTTTTGTCATTTTTGTCATTTTTGTCATTTTTGTCATTTTTGTCATTTTTGTCATTTTTGTCATTTTTGTCATTTTTGTCATTTTTGTCATTTTTGTCATTTTTGTCATTTTTGTCATTTTTGTCATTTTTGTCATTTTTGTCATTTTTGTCATTTTTGTCATTTTTGTCATTTTTGTCATTTTTGTCATTTTTGTCATTTTTGTCATTTTTGTCATTTTTGTCATTTTTGTCATTTTTGTCATTTTTGTCATTTTTGTCATTTTTGTCATTTTTGTCATTTTTGTCATTTTTGTCATTTTTGTCATTTTTGTCATTTTTGTCATTTTTGTCATTTTTGTCATTTTTGTCATTTTTGTCATTTTTGTCATTTTTGTCATTTTTGTCATCTTTGTCATTTTTGTCATTTTTGTCATTTTTGTCATTTTTGTCATTTTTGTCATTTTTGTCATTTTTGTCATTTTTGTCATTTTTGTCATTTTTGTCATTTTTGTCATTTTTGTCATTTTTGTCATTTTTGTCATTTTTGTCATTTTTGTCATTTTTGTCAATTTTGTCATTTTTATCATTTTTATCATTTTTATCATTTTTGTCATTTTTGTCATTCTTGTCATTTTTGTCATTTTTGTCATTTTTGTCATTTTTGTCTTTTTTGTCATTTTTGTCATTTTTGTCACTTTTGTCATTTTTGTCATTTTTGTCTTTTTTGTCATTTTTGTCATTTTTGTCGATTTTGTCATTTTTGTCATTTTTGTCATTTTTGTCATTTTTGTCATTTTTGTCATTTTTGTCATTTTTGTCATTTTTGTCATTTTTGTCATTTTTGTCATTTTTGTCATTTTTGTCATTTTTTGTCATTTTTGTCATTTTTGTCATTTTTGTCATTTTTGTCATTTTTGTCATTTTTGTCATTTTTGTCATTTTTGTCATTTTTGTCATTTTTGTCATTTTTGTCATTTTTGTCATTTTTGTCATTTTTGTCATTTTTGTCATTTTTGTCTTTTTTGTCATTTTTGTCATTTTGTCATTTTTGTCATTTTGTCATTCTTGGCATTTTTGTCATTTTTGTCATTTTTGTCATTTTTGTCATTTTTGTCATTTTTGTCATTTTTGTCATTTTTGTTATTTTTGTCATTTTTGTCAATTTTGTCATTTTGTCATTTTTGTCATTTTTGTCATTTTTGTCATTTTTGTCATTTTTGCATTTTTTTTTCATTTTTGTCATTTTTGTCATTTTTGTCATTTTTGTCATTTTTGTCATTTTTGTCATTTTAGTCATTTTTGTCTTTTTTGTCTTTTTTGTCAATTTTGTCATTTTTGTCAATTTTGTCATTTTTGTCATTTTTATCATTTTTATCATTTTTGTCATTTTTGTCATTTTTGTCATTTTTGTCATTTTTGTCATTTTTGTCATTTTTGTCATTTTTGTCATTTTTGTCATTTTTGTCATTTTTGTCATTTTTGTCATTTTTGTCATTTTTGTCATTTTTGTCATTTTTGTCATTTTTGTCATGTTTGTCATTTTTGTCATGTTAGTCATTTTTGTCATTTTTGTCATTTTTGTCATTTTTGTCATTTTTGTCATTTTTGCCATTTTTGTCATTTTTGTCACTTTTGTCATTTTTGTCATTTTTGTCATTTTTGTCATTTTTTTCATTTTTTTCATTTTTGTCATTTTTGTCATTTTTGTCATTTTTGTCATTTTTGTCATTTTTGTCATTTTTGTCATTTTTGTCATTTTTGTCATTTTTGTCATTTTTGTCATTTTTGTCATTTTTGTCATTTTTGTCATTTTTGTCATTTTTGTCATTTTTGTCATTTTTGTCATTTTTGTCATTTTTGTCATTTTTGTCATTTTTGTCATTTTTGTCATTTTTGTCATTTTTGTCATTTTTGTCATTTTTTTCATTTTTGTCATTTTTGTCATTTTTGTCATTTTTGTCATTTTTGTCATTTTTGTCATTTTTGTCATTTTTGTCATTTTTGTCATTTTTGTCATTTTTGTCATTTTTGTCATTTTTGTCAATTTTGTCAATTTTGTCATTTTTGTCATTTTTGTCATTTTTGTCATTTTTTTCATTTTTGTCATTTTTGTCATTTTTGTCATTTTTGTCATTTTTGTCATTTTTGTCATTTTTGTCATTTTTGTCATTTTTGTCATTTTTGTCATTTTTGTCATTTTTGTCATTTTTGTCATTTTTGTCATTTTTGTCATTTTTGTAATTTTTGTCATTTTTGTCATTTTTGTCATTTTTGTCATTTTTGTCATTTTTGTCATTTTTGTCATTTTTGTCATTTTTGTCATTTTTGTCATTTTTGTCATTTTTGTCATTTTTGTCATTTTTGTCATTTTTGTCATTTTTGTCATTTTTGTCATTTTTGTCATTTTTGTCATTTTTGTCATTTTTGTCATTTTTGTCATTTTTGTCATTTTTGTCATTTTTGTCATTTTTGTCATTTTTGTCATTTTTGTCATTTTTGTCATTTTTGTCATTTTTGTCATTTTTGTCATTTTTGTCATTTTTGTCATTTTTGTCATTTTTGTCATTTTTGTCATTTTTGTCATTTTTGTCATTTTTGTCATTTTTGTCATTTTTGTCATTTTTGTCATTTTTGTCATTTTTGTCATTTTTGTCATTTTTGTCATTTTTGTCATTTTTGTCATTTTTGTCATTTTTGTCATTTTTGTCATTTTTGTCATTTTTGTCATTTTTGTCATTTTTGTCATTTTTGTCATTTTTGTCATTTTTGTCATTTTTGTCATTTCTGTCATTTTTGTCATTTTTGTCATTTTTGTCATTTTTGTCATTTTTGTCATTTTTGTCATTTTTGTCATTTTTGTCATTTTTGTCATTTTTGTCATTTTTGTCATTTTTGTCATTTTTGTCATTTTTGTCATTTTTGTCATTTTTGTCAATTTTGTCATTTTTGTCATTTTTGTAATTTTTTTCATTTTTATCATTTTTTTCATTTTTGTAATTTTTTTCATTTTTATCATTTTTTTCATTTTTTTCATTTTTGTCATTTTTGTCATTTTTGTCATTTTTGTCATTTTTGTCATTTTTGTCATTTTTGTCATTTTTGTCATTTTTGTCATTTTTGTCATTTTTGTCATTTTTGTCATTTTTGTCATTTTTGTCATTTTTGTCATTTTTGTCATTTTTGTCATTTTTGTCATTTTTGCCATTTTTGTCATTTTTGTCATTTTTGTCATTTTTGTCATTTTTGTCATTTTTGTCATTTTTGTCATTTTTGTCATTTTTGTCATTTTTGTCATTTTTGTCATTTTTGTCATTTTTGTCATTTTTGTCATTTTTGTCATTTTTGTCATTTTTGTCATTTTTGTCATTTTTGTCATTTTTGTCATTTTTGTCATTTTTGTCATTTTTGTCATTTTTGTCATTTTTGTCATTTTTGTCATTTTTGTCATTTTTGTCATTTTTGTCATTTTTGTCATTTTTGTCATTTTTGTCATTTTTGTCATTTTTGTCATTTTTGTCATTTTTGTCATTTTTGTCATTTTTGTCATTTTTGTCATTTTTGTCATTTTTGTCATTTTTGTCATTTTTGTCATTTTTGTCATTTTTGTCATTTTTGTCATTTTTGTCATTTTTGTCATTTTTGTCATTTTTGTCATTTTTGTCATTTTTGTCATTTTTGTCATTTTTGTCATTTTTGTCATTTTTGTCATTTTTGTCATTTTTGTCATTTTTGTCATTTTTGTCATTTTTGTCATTTTTGTCATTTTTGTCATTTTTGTCATTTTTGTCATTTTTGTCATTTTTGTCATTTTTGTCATTTTTGTCATTTTTGTCATTTTTGTCATTTTTGTCATTTTTGTCATTTTTGTCATTTTTGTCATTTTTGTCATTTTTGTCATTTTTGTCATTTTTGTCATTTTTGTCATTTTTGTCATTTTTGTCATTTTTGTCATTTTTGTCATTTTTGTCATTTTTGTCAATTTTGTCAATTTTGTCATTTTTGTCATTTTTTTCATTTTTGTCATTTTTGTCATTTTTGTCATTTTTGTCATTTTTGTCATTTTTGTCATTTTTGTCATTTTTGTCATTTTTGTCATTTTTGTCATTTTTGTCATTTTTGTCATTTTTGTCATTTTTGTCATTTTTGTCATTTTTGTCATTTTTGTCATTTTTGTCATTTTTGTCATTTTTGTCATTTTTGTCATTTTTGTCATTTTTGTCATTTTTGTCATTTTTGTCATTTTTGTCATTTTTGTCATTTTTGTCATTTTTGTCATTTTTGTCATTTTTGTCATTTTTGTCATTTTTGTCATTTTTGTCATTTTTGTCATTTTTGTCATTTTTGTCATTTTTGTCATTTTTGTCATTTTTGTCATTTTTGTCAATTTTGTCATTTTTGTCATTTTTGTCATTTTTGTCATTTTTGTCATTTTTGTCATTTTTGTCATTTTTGTCATTTTTGTCATTTTTGTCATTTTTGTCATTTTTGTCATTTTTGTCATTTTTGTCATTTTTGTCATTTTTGTCATTTTTGTCATTTTTGTCATTTTTGTCATTTTTGTCATTTTTGTCATTTTTGTCATTTTTGTCATTTTTGTCATTTTTGTCATTTTTGTCATTTTTGTCATTTTTGTCATTTTTGTCATTTTTGTCATTTTTGTCATTTCTGAAAAGTGATGTAAAGAAGGAGATATGGTGATTATCATTCCTTCGATTTACGGAAGGTATCAAATACAACAGTTAACGTATGAAAATTGTTTAAAATTAGGATGGACTTTTATATTACGTTGAGATTGTCTGAAAAAAGAAAATTCCAGTGGATCAACTTCTTCGGATGACGACAAGTTTAGACAAAACAAAGCTAACTTGAAAGACAAACATGAACGGAAAAGGATCAGCACAGCACATGTACCTACATCAAACAAGTGCCTTTTCCCGGTTTTCATTTCAGAGCAGTTAAACTTTTCAACGTTTATTTCATAACCAGAACACTCTGAACTTTAGTCTTGTAGATTTTTTAAAAAAAGAAGGAATTTGAAGAAGTATTTAGTTGTTGGATAATTGAAAATAGACTTTTTGTAACGATTTTTATTCGATGCCATATTATCTGAATTGACTTTCATTAACCAAGCTGTTTCATATGAGAAGACATTTTTTTTTTATTAATTATAACATAAAAACATTTCTGTTATTTTTGATTGTATGTTTTGAAAACAATAAACACATTTTGAGCTTAGGTATTTCTATTACTAATTTCAATATTGATTTAATAAACCCATTTTTTTAAATTATTCTAGCTAACGCCCTAATGAGCTGTCCTTCGGTGATCTTGCACCCAAAACAGCTGTCCCGAAACATAATCACCTTTTCCCGAATAAACAACAAACAGTAAAGTGGATAAAACCCGAATTAACAAGCCCAATAAATATTAAAACCCAACAGCCATTGTTCCTGATTACCGTAAAATACACTATACTAATAATTCAAACAAATTTATTAATGCAGGTTCTTCGCTCTGGAACTCGGGAACAACCCGGCCGAACCCAAAATAAGTCGACCCCTCTGAATGGCTGGAAGGTTGACAAATTAGCCAATTAATTGAGCTGTATGACCGTCTCCCTATCTCGGCGGAACTTTGCCAGTCCTTGTTTGGTCCATGGTGGTCCCATGTTAGAGTAAAGTTCCCATGGCCCAATCCAGCCTGACTGGGTGTCCCATTTTGGGGCCACCACACCACGTCAAGGCAAAAAGGCACAGGTATCGTCTAAAATTCATTTTAATTAACAAACCGCAAGGTGAGCCACAAATAAACAAACCGTCGAGCCTCGGTCCCAAAATCTGGCCCATGGTTTGCTGTCCCTTTGGCTTTTTCCCACCTCCTGGATGCTGGAGAGCCTATGTGTTTCCGAGGAATTTTGGTCAGGAACAGGTTGACTACTTTCCCGGTCTGGAAATGGCTCTGGAGATAGACCGCCATTAAAATAATAGTAATAATAGCAACAAGAAACATCAACAAAAGACCACATCCCTAGACCAATCCTCCCAAAGGTAAACAAAACCATTTGACTCCATGGGCAGGGAGATGGAAAGTTATCTAACCACGGGACAACGGGTGCAATAAGGTGATTTTTCAGATTTATCACTAAAAAATATATAAAAGGCTGCCCTGGTTTAACGAAATGATATGCTGAACCACTGTTCATCGAGTCGAAAGTGAGTTTATGTAGTTAATCTCAATTTTATGCGGATTAGAGATCATTTTTGAATTTCTCAAACCCTGGGGCCTTAAAGGCTTTGTTTTGGATCGATATTCATCCATGATTTTTTGCAGAGTTTTTAAGTAACGTTTACATGAGAAAATTTAAATTTTTATGTTTGTATGAGAAAAAAAATGAAATTTTGTACAGAAAAATCAACATCATCATGTATGTTTCTTCCACGCAACCAAGCCTGCTGATGGTTTTTGTGCCATTTTATGAATTGTGTAGAGAAAATTTTCCGCTGAACAACTTTGTCGATATCGTAACTTCGTATTTTATTAGGCAAATAAGTTATTAGCTGTTGAAAAGAATTTTGTCTTACTGCATTGAAAAACAATCAATTCAACTGACATCACTGCTGATGCCTAACCAAGAAGTAGTCGCCTGCCTGAAAAGTAGTCGTGCTGTACCTTGTAGGGACCAACAGTGATGGCAGTTGAATTGATTGGTTTTCAATGCCAATTGACATGCCTCTTTTCGACATCCAGTATTATATTTGCATATTAAAATACGAAGTTACAATATCGACAAAGTAGTTCACCGGAAAATTTGCTGCAGAGAATGTATAAATTAGCACAAAACCCAACCAAATATACAAAAAAATCATGGATAAGTTTTGACCAAAACGAAGCTTTTTAGGCCCCAGGGTTTGAGAAATTCAAAACTGACCCCAGATCGACTCAGTCTAATGGTTAAGTTGAAAGTGCATTTCGGTCGGTTTAACGTAAATTCTTGTGCATCTTTAAAATGTTAAAACAAGTAAAAGTTCAACAAAGCTGATCAGACAATATATAGTCTTTACACTTTGGAAACGTTGAACGTAATCAATGTTAAATATTGTCCAACAGTGATATAATCTATGCCTTCATTGCAGTTTTTCAGACGTAAGTGCCCAACGTGTGATCTAACAATCTCTACTCCAAAGCACAATATGCCAGAAAGATTTTTTTTTGTTTTATGAAAATAAGCATCGATTAGAGCTATTTTAAAAAATCACCAGAATTCAATCTTTTTATTCTTGATTTCGATCAGTTTGGAGTTTTCTAAACATTTGAAAAAAAAAAAATTTGTTTGTATTAGATCAAATTCTAGAATTAGAAATTTTGGTTATGAATAGGGTTAGAAAAGTCTTTGAACTGTGATCAGCGTGAATTTTTGTATTGATAGTCCATTGAACCGATTTAAAAATCTGAAAAAAAGTGTTTTAGGCCCCCAGTGGATATTTACATCTTGAGCCTCAATGTAAGAGGAAGGTTCCAGCTTTTCAATGGTGTAAATGTTGACGATGCTTATTTCGTTTAAAAAACGTTTTCTTACTGACTGACAATGGCAAATAAGTAAAGAATATTGGAGAAATATAGATCATTTTGCCTGATTTGGTCCATTTGCAGCTCAAATTCCTAACACTTGAATGTTCTTGGCTAAACTTTTAACGTAATTAAGGGTGACCAGGAAGTTTCCAGTTTCAAATTCCCGGTTTTCTCGGTTGAGATTTTATGACTTCCGCGGTTTTAGAATACGCAAATAAATATGTTTTTAAGTTTTTTTTTTGCCAAAAAAGAATACAATTTAAAAAATTTCATGTAAAAGTGAGATAGACAGCTTTTTTTTATTTTTTTTTTATTATGCTATATAATACTTTCAAAACTTCCAGTTGAAATTCCAATTTAAAGTTAGTTTATTTTTCCTGCCCTCATATTGAAGTTAAATGTTGAGCTCTACCTTCTGAGTTCTGAAATAAGAAATGTAAACATAAACGATAAATTTTGGGTTGAATTACTAATCCATGAATCAAAACTTCTTTTTCAATTTGGATTCATAATTCGAATTTTTGTTATTTTTATTTCTTATGCCTTGCTCAAGAATCTGAAGCATTCTTCAACTTCATTTGCTTGAATACTGAATCGGATTTTTTGTAGGATAAATTTTAAATTATTTTTTAAGAATGATTCTTAAAAAGCCTGAGTTCTGAGTACTAGAGCCTGGAATTGGCATAAAATCTTGATTCTGAGTCGAAATTTTCAATATGACGCGTGAAATTTATATCTCAATTGGAAATCTAGATCCAAATATACTTTGTAAATTTAATTTTTATTTTGTGAAAAATTCTTAATGTGGGGCTCATGAATCAAATTGTTTTAAATTATTTCCGTTACTAATTCACTTATGATCTGTACTCTTTCAAAGATAAATATATACATAAAGTTTGCAGTTACCAATATAAGCGCAAAATTATTACGAAATCACAACAACACTTCTTCCTTGTTCTTTGCATTCATTAATGAACCACATAACATTTCCCCCCAAAAGATTTTTTTAATTGTGAAAAAATTTATTCGAAACCATTTATGATAAGTTTCTTGAGATATTGTCTAATTATGACAATGAGTAAATTCTTAAAAAAAAAAGCTTTTGTAAAACTTCTCTTTCCATGAAATTTTTTTGACCTACACGTGACTTAGATTTGAGTGAATCGATAACTGAATTCATATATGACTTATTACGTTCGATTAACATTTCATTTTTATTTGTTTACCAAATTTATCTGACTTGTTGGTCGGACACTAAAAAATTACTCCCCGTACTTTTAAAATATTAAATGAAAGACAAATAGAAAAAAAATAAGTTCATTCATTACTATGTTTATTCATTTTGATTATAATTTTTTACTATTCACTGCACAATATCTGTGAGCCAAGCAACAGTCCATGCTAGAAAAATTTATCAACGACGTTTTGTTATTCATACATATTTTTATTTTATTTACATTGTATTCCTTCTCACGATATAACTTCATACATTTAAAAAATTGAAACTGAAACATTTCAGAGTTCAGAGGACTGGAAAGTATGCACTGAGCTCAAAAATCTTGGTTTTTGAAAGAAATTCCGAAGTTTCTCTTCATTTTCCCTTTGAAATTTAAATCCAGAGGTTTCTCCGCTTCAGAGAGAAAAATTAGTCTTGATGAAATAAATTGACTTGAAAATTTAAAAGATTTGAGTATGGATAAAACGGAAAAAAGAGAAAACTTTTCCCGGTTTTGATTTCAAATTCCCGGATTTTCCCGGTTCCATTTGCAATTCCCGGTTTTTTCCCGGTTGGCTGGCCACCCTGCGTAATTGCTTTTCATTTAACACTTCAAGCTAAAAAGTAAGACAAGAAATCATATAATAAAATTGATTCCGTTTAAAAAACAGGGAATGATAACGCCACACCATAAAAAGGCGAAGAATCTCAATTTAAATAAAAAAAAATTATTACATTACTTTTGGCGAATATGGTAAAAAATAGATAATTACACTCACATCCAAAATTTGGAATTAACATGACTCTTAAAGAGATTTGGGTTTTAAATATTGCGATGTAAAGCTGAAAAAAACTTCTTGTACCTATTTATAACATCCTTAAAGGCTTTTCCTAAAAACTGAAGGTTTAAACCTACCATTGATTTAATTTTTTTCTTGCTATGAGCTATGTTACCATTGTTTTAAAAAAGTTTTCACAGCAAAAATAGAAATCCACCCTATGTAATTGTCGGTTTCAAGAAAAAAAATACATTTTTTCGCGCTTTTAAGTCTTATGCCGTTTTCGTTTATCTCCACTCGCGCGGGGCAAAACTTTTTCTGAATAAACAAACAGAATCGTTACCCGGGACGATGCAAATATGTGGTTGCTATACTCACCCTTATGCTTACCCCCAACCCTGACAACTTTACGGGGTGCAACCGCCTGCTTGAGGTTCAAATCCCGGGCAAAACTAGTGGACTTCTGAATTAATAACCGAACATAAAAACAGCAGTTAGGGCAAAACTCGTGGGTAACTACAGTTGCGTTCAAAAAAGAATGAAATCGCGTGAAGCCGCGCACCCACTTCCAACTTTGACAAGCTGCCATTTCTCTCTCGGTTGATATTTTTGTATGAAAATTTCACACATTCTAGTACAACTATCCAACTAACGTTCTACAAAATTTGAAGTCCTTACAATGACAGAAAACGAAGTTACAGCTATTCCCGTAAAAAAGGGAAATTTGGAGTTCCGTCACTAAATTTCCTGTATCTTTGATGATTTTCATTGAAAAATCTTGAAATTTGGTACAAAGATGCAAAAATGTTTGATCTAATACCAGGCCAAGTTTCGTCAAAATCGATGAACGTGATCAAAAATGGTGTCGGGTACAAAATGAGGTTCATTATCGCCAAGCAGACGATTTCATTCTTTTTTGGACGGATGTTTGTATAGAAAACATCGTAATCCATTTGTTCTTGGTTTTTTCTTTCTCAAAAGCAAAATTTATCATAAATAATGTTTTAAATTGATAAAAACTTCATTCGTGCTTTAATTCGGAAGAGAAAATGATCCAACAGAGTGCAAAATAAGAAGAACAGAGTTTTAGAAATGACCTGCTAATTATACCGAAAAACAAATTTGATACACAATTAAAACAAGTATTCTATTCGCTCTTTTGTTTAAATACCAGGTCTGTTGGAAAAATATCTATTTCTAAACAAAGCAGGAATGAAGTTCCTATCATTTTACAACATTCTTTGTGAAAAATTTTGCTTTTGAGAAAGAAAAACCAAGAACAAATGGATTACGATGTTTTCCATACAAACATCCGTCCAAAAAAGAATGAAATCGTCTGCTTGGCGATAATGAACCTCATTTTGTACCCGACACCATTTTTGATCACGTTCATCGATTTTGACGAAACTTGGCCTGGTATTAGATCAAACATTTTTGCATCTTTGTACTAAATTTCAAGATTTTTCAATGAAAATCATCAAAGATACAGGAAATTTAGTGACGGAACTCCAAATTTCCCTTTTTTACGGGAATAGCTGTAACTTCGTTTTCTGTCATTGTAAAGACTTCAAATTTTGTAGAACGCTAGTTGGATAGTTGAACTAGATTGTGTGAAATTTTCATACAAAAATATCAACCGTGAGAGAAATGGCAGCTTGTCAAAGTTGGAAGTGGGTGCGCGGCTTCACGCGATTTCATTCTTTTTTGAACGCAACTGTAGGTTGCCACTGTCAATAAACGAAAACACTATTAGTGATGTACACTTCAACAAAGTAGCCCTAGGTTGTAAAAATGTTATTTATTTTTCAATACGGCTCGTCAATATAGAAACGGATTTTTAAGCTAATGAAAATTTGTTCGTTCGGTAAGTTGCATCATTTTTTTCAATGAACTTGAGTAAAATGCTTGATATACTATATTTATTTAAAAAATGGGTTTTTAGTAAACTGGATGCCCGTTTTTATCCCCTTTGGAATCAGAAGAAACTTTTGCAGAGATGACCGGAGTTTAAGGTGAGAACTTTTTATTTTTCTTTAGTTTGTTTGCAATGGAAATGCTAAATTCATACTTAAATTTTGTACCTGCAGAATACATGTGAATATTCAAATGAACTTCAATGTCCATCGATATTTAAGAAAATTCTAAAAATTTCGATACTGATTTCAAATTTGAATTTTTATTGGAGCTATGATTTTATTGTATGAATCTGAAAGCAACCTTCGGCCAATCTTCATAGTAAAATAATTTCTGAATATTTTTTCAACGTGAGATATGATATTGAAGTGATTTTTATTTTCGAATTTTAGTGGAACATGATAATGGTAAAGGTTGCCAGAACTTTTCAGCACGTATCCGGGCCAGACAAATCCGGCTTATTTTATCTTAAAACCTGGCGAAATCCTGGCATTTGAAATTAAAATTGTCGACCAAAATCAGGGCAATATCCGGAATAATTTGATCAAAATATAGGAACTACTCATCAAAAATCAATTAAAAAATAACAGAATTAAATACAGAATACATGGATCGATAGGCTATCCCAAGCAATCAAAAGTCACATATTTTCTTAGAAAAAGGCTTTGTTTGATACATATTGACTGATAAAGAGAGACAACTGCCCAATATCCTCGAGTGAGCTTTATGTACTCATGATTGAACTTGAAGGTTGCAAAAGTGATTGATATGTACGTTGATGTGACTTATTTTTCCCAATTTTCATAAGTGAACTATACATACTCATAAATGAACTTGAAAGTTGCAAAAGTGCTTCATATGTACGTTGTAAGAGACTTTAGTCACAAAAAAGGCACAAAAGTAATGTAAAAGGGGATTACTAAGTCATAAAAAGTTTATTGAGGTGCTTCTTCCTGGCTGCCAAAAAAGCCTGCTTTCTGGTTGAGCGTGTGTGTCTGCAGGTATGGTACGGAACCATAGCACATCATAGCAACTTCGAGTTTTAGTTTCAGCTAGAATAACATCTAGGCGTGGCCTTGTGGTAGCGTGTTCGATTGTCATCACGAAAACCATTCTCTGGCCCAAAAATATCACTTAGCCAATTTTCAGGCTAATCGATGAAGAGTATGCAAACAAGCATATACATATAGTTCAACTTATCTTTATTGATAATTCCATGAGTAAATCTTCCGGAAAATGCATTCCTAAATCGAGAGAAATAAGGAACATTAATTACTTTTTGGTAATATTATTTTTTATTGCACGTGTTCAAAGCCTTCCAAGGAAAAAAAAATTAAACGGTCCAAAACAAGGTGTAAAAAATCTTACCTGTTCAAACAAAATATTGTATTTACTTAATATACAACATATTTCTGTAGTGTCGTACTAAGCAGCTTTTTCTATCCAAAATGAGGAAAATCATGTCTTCTTGTTAAATTTTAAAACCAAGATTAATATGTTAAAAAATTGTTAAAGTATTGTGAGCTAATAGCATAATTTTGACCCATTTCGCACTTTTTTTTTAAATTGATCTTTGTGAGAAATAACGTCCACGAGATATATTTGAGGAGTCAAGTCTTCTCACTCTCCCATATTTAGCAATCAGAGTACCTCATTTGCTTCCGAACAAATGTAGAATAACAAGATAAACGCTGATTTGATGTTGTAAATAAGTGTCATCCTTAAATCAGAAATAATTTTAAATTGTAACAAATCAATTCATTTAAAAAAGACATCGTGATGGGAAATCTGAAATGGAATATCTTCCAAATTTCCAATTCCTTTTCGGGGTCATAAAAATCCCCCATAATGTAGATCAAAATGTCTCATGGTGCCGAAAATTATTTGTTTACTGAAAACTTAACCCACCAGAAAGGGCCAAAGTTGCTGGTTGAGAAGTTTGGTCTTGTCTTGAGTTCTCGGCTCCCTACTCTGGTCAAGCTGGTTTGCACCTCTCCCCTAAACCGGAAGAAAAATTTAAAGCACAAAAAAAACTTCCCACCGGACGGACACTTTGTTTGTTGACCACCCGTTTTTTATTGCGGGTGCTGCTTTCGGGTTTTCCGGGATGGCCGGCCATCATCGCCAGTATACAAGTAGTGAAGTGAACTCATTTTCCAATTTTCACCCCCTTACCCTTTCGAGGGGTCCCGGTGAATGGGAGATCGGGGACCAGTTCTGGGAACCAGGGCAGCAACAAAAGGGCAACCAAAGCTGTGGCCATAAAACTGACCCGGAGTTTGCAGTTTATTTAATGTAGGGGCAAGAACTGATGGGAGAAATAAGTCAGCAGAAACACCATTGACAGACACACCGATACTGCTTCAGGGCCAGAAATTTTCCGCTTCATCACTTTTGGAGATTTTTTTTCTCGCTCGGACATCATTCTGTTCTTCAAAGGACCTCTGGGGCCGATGATTGTTGCCTGAGGAGAAGGTTGAAAATAAATTTCACGAGAAGGTTTCCACCTTCCAAATATGAGGAAAAAAAACCCCTCGGCAAGTGTCAACAGGAAAAAGTTAAAGTTCAGAAGTCGATTGTCGGTCCGGAGAAATGTCATCGAGGGAAAATGTTCACTGGAAAGTTTCCGTGTTAAGTGAGATTGTCCAGCCGAGTAATGGCCTTAATTCAAGATGAAAGGCTGGATGATCCAGATAAATGGTAGCAATATCGTTGAACCATAACTGATTCTTGGAGTTTTGACACAAATTACTAGCTCAAATCGTTTATCAGTGATAACTTTCAGAAACAGACTCGAAGGAAAAGTAATCAGCAATCATCTTCGTAAATTTCAAATTTGTTAAAAGAAGAATAGGAGTTAAAAATTTGACGCCAAAAGTTTGAAAAATCGGTACTTGCAAATAGATAGCCCATTTGGAATCAAAATCAACTATTCTGACCATTAGAACAATGTAGACAGTTTTTTTGTTTAACTTTCATTTATTTTTCATTTGTAGCTTAAATTGCCAGGTCATTTTTGCTAGTGGCTCCAGATAGTATAACATTAATTTTGTCAATTTTGACAATTTTGACAATTTTTTTTAAATTTTATCAATTTTACCAACTTTGAAAATTTTGATAATTTTGACCATTTTGGTTTGGAGAGTAATCAGTTGAAGAAAAGCTCGATATAAGAAAAAACTTTCCAAAAGATTTCAACATCCAAAGTTCAAAGTATTTGCAAACCCATGAACCGCTTAAAGAAGTATCAAAAGTACTTTCCTCATTTGCTTTCCAGAATGCCGACGCACAATTCATTCTTGAACCGAACTGGACCAGACCGGACACTGTCCATTGAACCTCAAAACGGCTGGTTTCCGATCCGATTGGCTTGGAAATTGGCCGCATTGAGTCCCTCTTATCGCAGCGGCCGGCCGATCGGTTGACTTGTACTATGAATGAGTTGGTGACTTTTCCTGGTTAGGCCAAGAGCAAGCAAATCCAGCAGCTATGGCAAAATGTGAAACGGCACTTTACACCATTTGCCGCTTGCTGCTAATACTGTGTACTGTAAAATCGAGAGATGAGGGTATGAGGTAGTCATTCTGTGAAAACTGCACCGATATTTGACCCGGAATTCTTCGCACGTCGTCGTCATCCTCGAGTTCCTGGAGCTGGTGCCGTTTTCTGAATGGATGCTCCCGCTTTTCATTCACTGGCTCGTTCTCTCTTCTATTCAATTTTCTTCCCTGGAGCAGCAGCATGTTTCCACACGCTTATCTTTCTCTGGGAAATGGAGTGTTTGTGAATGGTGTTTTTCCGAAATCACGCCCGCCGGAGCAGAAGTGTTGAATCTGGATTTTTGGTTGGCCCCAATCAAACTTGGCGGTTTTGGCGGGCGGAATTCTGAACGGAAAATTTGTGGTTGTTTATTTTCATGAACGGCACTCTTATCTGTATGCAATGCAAGCTACGGAAAAGCGTACGTGATTTATAGTTTTATGTGGGAAAGTTTGACTTAATTAATGTATAGAAAATTTCATGAAGCCAGAAGCATAACTTTCAGATTTACATTTAGAGATCTTCCAATCAAGAATTTATTTAGTTATTTCATCCTGAAACTATTCAAGTTACGGTATCCTTCAGAACGTTAGTCACATTCCGACTGCAGAAGGTCACATTCTGAAGCAATAACAGAGCAAATCGAAATTTGTGATCATCCACTCCACATCCTGATGATAAAAGATGCATTTTACGTGCTTCACATACGCGCGAAGGAAATGTGGGTGGATGCTTTTACAGATGCCGTTTTGTGCATCATTTCTATGCATTTTCCCCATTTCCCCACTCCAGACACATTTAGCATATCTGTAAATGCATTCGGAAAAGCCACTCGGTACCTAAAGACTAGTTGCAGTTGCAGCAGCATCTAATCACATAAAAGTGAACATTCCGCACATTTTCCACGTCCACGGGCTTTCATTCGGAATGCGAGCTGGATCGTACGAATGCGCTGAATGAGTGGTGTATTTTAAGGATAATAAACCAAAGCATTTAATTAAAATATATATATGGCTCTGTTGAAGGCTCATAACGCATTTTGGGTTGGCTGGATTCATTACCCGATGCATGGTATGCATCATTCAGGGTGAGATAGCGTTTTAAATGTTCTGAGTATAATACCAATGATGGATAAGTTGGACTTATAAATGGAAAGTATTGAACATCAATATTCAAGAATTTTCAATGCCTTTACCAAAGTCCTTAAAAGAAATTCCGAAACAAGAGACACAAAGTCTAGAAGATAAACAAATTTTCAACATGTCAGAATCAACTCTCTGGAGCCACTAGCAAAAATAAACTAGCATTTTAAGAACACAAGTGAAAAAAAGGGATTTAAAAAAAAATAACAAAAATGACAAAAATGACAAAAATAACAAAAATGACAAAAATGACAAAAATGACAAAAATGACAAAAATGACAAAAATGACAAAAATGACAAAAATGACAAAAATGACAAAAATGACAAAAATGACAAAAATGACAAAAAAGACAAAAATGACAAAAATGACAAAAATAACAAAATTGACAAAAATGACAAAAATGACAAAAATGACAAAAATTACAAAAATGACAAAAATGACAAAAATGACAAAAATTTAAAAAAAAAGACAAAAATGACAAAAATGACAAAAATGACAAAAAATTACAAAAATGGCAAAAATGACAAAAATGACAAAAGACAAAAATGACAAAAATGACAAAAATGACAAAAATGACAAAAATGACAAAAATGACAAAAATGACAAAAATGACAAAAATGACAAAAATGACAAGAATGACAAAAACGATAAAAATGACAAAATTGTTACAATTGAAAAATTGTCAAAATGGTTTGCATTGTCAAAATTGTCAAAACCGTCATCATTTTCAAAATTGTCAAAATTTTCGAAATTTTCCAAATTGTCAAAGTATTGAAAATTTTCCTGATTTTAAAAATTGTCAAAATTGTCAAAATTGTCAAAATTGTCAAAATTGTCAAAATTGTCAAAATTGTCAAAATTGTCAAAATTGTCAAAATTGTCAAAATTGTCAAAATTGTCAAAATTGTCAAAATTGTCAAAATTGTCAAAATTGTCAAAATTGTCAAAATTGTCAAAATTGTCAAAATTGTCAAAATTGTCAAAATTGTCAAAATTGTCAAAATTGTCAAAATTGTCAAAATTGTCAAAATTGTCAAAATTGTCAAAATTGTCAAAATTGTCAAAATTGTCAAAATTGTCAAAATTGTCAAAATTGTCAAAATTGTCAAAATTGTCAAAATTGTCAAAATTGTCAAAATTGTCAAAATTGTCAAAATTGTCAAAATTGTCAAAATTGTCAAAATTGTCAAAATTGTCAAAATTGTCAAAATTGTCAAAATTGTCAAAATTGTCAAAATTGTCAAAATTGTCAAAATTGTCAAAACTGTCAAAATTGTCAAAATTGTCAAAATTGTCAAAATTGTCAAAATTGTCAAAATTGTCAAAATTGTCAAAATTGTCAAAATTGTCAAAATTGTCAAAATTGTCAAAATTGTCAAAATTGTCAAAATTGTCAAAATTGTCAAAATTGTCAAAATTGTCAAAATTGTCAAAATTGTCAAAATTGTCAAAATTGTCAAAATTGTCAAGTCAAATTTGTCAAAATTTGTCAAAATTGTCAAAATTGTCAAAATTGTCAAAATTGTCAAAATTGTCAAAATTGTCAAAATTGTCAAAATTGTCAAAATTGTCAAAATTGTCAAAATTGTCAAAATTGTCAAAATTGTCAAAATTGTCAAAATTGTCAAAATTGTCAAAATTGTCAAAATTGTCAAAATTGTCAAAATTGTCAAAATTGTCAAAATTGTCAAAATTGTCAAAATTGTCAAAATTGTCAAAATTGTCAAAATTGTCAAAATTGTCAAAATTGTCAAAATTGTCAAAATTGTCAAAATTGTCAAAATTTTCAAAATTGTCAAAATTGTCAAAATTGTCAAAATTGTCAAAATTGTCAAAATTTACAAAATTGACAAAATTGTCAAAATTATCAAAATTGACAAAATTGTCAAAATTGTCAAAATTGTCAAGATTGTCAAAATTGTCAAAATTGTCAAAATTGTCAAAATTGTCAAAATTGTCAAAATTGTCAAAATTGTCAAAATTGTCAAAATTGTCAAAATTGTCAAAATTGTCAAAATTGTCAAAATTTGTCAAAATTGTCAAAATTGTCAAAATTGTCAAAATTGTCAAAATTGTCAAAATTGTCAAAATTGTCAAAATTGTCAAAATTGTCAAAATTGTCAAAATTGTCAAAATTGTCAAAATTGTCAAAATTGTCAAAATTGTCAAAATTGTCTAAATTGTCAAAATTGTCAAAATTGTCAAAATTGTCAAAATTGTCAAAATTGTCAAAATTGTCAAAATTGTCAAAATTGTCAAAATTGTCAAAATTGTCAAAATTGTCAAAATTGTCAAAATTGTCAAAATTGTCAAAATTGTCAAAATTGTCAAAATGGTCAAAATTGTCAAAACTGTCAAAATTGTCAAAATTGTCAAAATTGTCAATATTGTCAATATTGACAAAATTGTCAAAATTGTCAAAATTGTCAAAATTGTCAAAATTGTCAAAATTGTCAAAATTGTCAAAATTGTCAAAATTGTCAAAATTGTCAAAATTGTAAAAATTGTCGAAATTGTCAAAATCGTCAAAATTGTCAAAATTGTCAAAATTGTCAAAATTGTCAAAATTGTCAAAATTGTCAAAATTGTCAAAATTGTCAAAATTGTCAAAATTGTCAAAATTGTCAAAATTGTCAAAATTGTCAAAATTGTCAAAATTGTCAAAATTGTCAAAATTGTCAAAATTGTCAAAATTGTCAAAATTGTCAAAATTGTCAAAATTGTCAAAATTGTCAAAATTGTCAAAATTGTCAAAATTGTCAAAATTGTCAAAATTGTCAAAATTGTCAAAATTGTCAAAATTGTCAAAATTGTCAAAATTGTCAAAATTGTCAAAATTGTCAAAATTGTCAAAATTGTCAAAATTGTCAAAATTGTCAAAATTGTCAAAATTGTCAAAATTGTCAAAATTGTCAAAATTGTCAAAATTGTCAAAATTATCAAAATTGTCAAAATTGTCAAAATTGTCAAAATTGTCAAAATTGTCAAAATTGTCAAAATTGTCAAAATTGTCAAAATTGTCAAAATTGTCAAAATTGTCAAAATTGTCAAAATTGTCAAAATTGTCAAAATTGTCAAAATTGTCAAAATTGTCAAAATTGTCAAAATTGTCAAAATTGTCAAAATTGTCAAAATTGTCAAAATTGTCAAAATTTTTAAAAATTGTCAAAATTGTCAAAATTGTCAAAATTGTCCAAATGGTCAAAATTGGCAAAATTGTTAACAATATTTAACAAAAATCATATATTTCACATCGACGTTGAGTGCTGGGAAGCTTATCCTTAAAATTGCTTCTTTACAACCACAAAGTACAAATTTTACGTTCTGCACCATATGCTTGGTACAAATGTTTTTAATTAGATCAAACTATTTTTGAAAACTTCAAACTCTTCCGGTACGAAAATAGTACCAAAACCGAAAATCACGTTCCACTTTTAGGTTAGGATCGATTTTTCGGTCCGAATTGCTTCCAAAACTCTGGACCAACAGTATTCCTGCTCCAAAGATAGAACGAACCGTTTTCTTTTGCTCAATCTGATTACATTCAAGCTTTTTTTTCATCTCTTGTTTTTGGACAAAAGGATTCAACCAGAAGCAAGTTAGCACATCCCCATGCATCGACGAGGAAAAACAAAATGTTATCCTTTTCCCCCGAAATTACAGTCAGCAAATAAAATCATGTAACAACTTACCCGGAGTTAAGGCTCTTCCGCGTTTCCTTCCCCCGATCTAGCAGCAGCGAATTGCTGATCAGCTCTGCTTGTGCCGAATGATGATGATGCTGATACCCAGCCACCAGATGGTGCTGCTGTCCTTGTTGTTTGCCGCCAAAAGGGTCATTTCCGGTGCTGTTTTTCAGATTGTTCTGCACCAGCAGCTTGCTCTTGGTGTCATCCAAGTTGTTGCTGTTGTTGTTATTGATCTGGTTTAGCTTCTGTTGCTGCCGAAGGATTTGTTGTTGCGATTGCGGATGCTGAGGATTGCTTCCGGGTGCGGTTGGCTGTTGCGTCACCACAGGCCCTAGATTAGCGGACACTTGTCTCAGCTGCTGTTGCTGAGAAGTGTTGTTGTTGTTGTTGTTGTTGTTGCTACTTCCGTTACTACTACTATTGCTGGTGTTATTGTTGTTGTTGTTGTTGTTGTTGTTGTTGTTGTTGTTGTTGTTGTTGTTACTATTGGCTTGGTCCTTTTTCTGTTCGGACCGTTGCAGGATAAACTGCACATCGCTCGAGTACTCGCCCCATTTCATCAGGATCTTCAGCGGATTCTCGTGCGGTGCCAGCAGCCGTTCGTTGTTGCGCCACCGTTCGATGAGCGTGAATCGGCCCGTCTTTCCGGTGGCATGGGCCAAGGCGAAAACCACGTCCTGTGTGGAGACGAAGAGACCAGGAAAAAAATCCACCCACGCCGTGTCGTCGTCCAATGTGAAAAACGACGGAAGCCGCAGTCAGATATGGTCCCGGAAGAAGGCCGCCGGGAAACGGAAACACCAACGAACGGTAACCGGCGAAAGGGGAAAAGAAAAAAATCGTTAGAAAAAAATATCGTTATGAGAAAAAGTAAAATATGACTGTCGGAGGCCAGAGGCGACTATAGTAGTCATATAGCACTCTAGCCAAGTAGAGGTAGACCTATCTGTAGTATCGAGCTACGAAGCTGACAAACGAGCCGCTATGCCCCAGCAATGTCAAGGAATGGAATGGAGTTTTGGTTTCGAGGAAAACCTTGGGTATGGGAAAGCGACTGCGATGATGATTTATGGCCTCTCTTCTTGGCTTCTTCATTGATATCATTAAGATGGGAGGTGGTTCTCAAACAATCTTTGTTTTGATTCATGCTTTAACTTCGACTAAACGCATCTTTCAACATATTCAACTTGCAAATTATTGAAAAAAAAAGATAAGGTTATCAATTATTTTTGAAGAAGTTGGCGTACAAACATTCAACATCCCCATCCGCAACATCAGGTTTTAAATCCATGTTTATATGAGACTTCCTGACCCGGTGTGCTTTGCCACATCTTTAATAAATGATTTTTTTTGGAGAGTTTTTGAATTTCTTTTTTTGTAGGCATCATTTTAATTTAAATTTAAACATAATTCCAAAGCTAAAGTTTCTAAATTAGTGCTGTAACTGGGGTCTTGAATTGCTCTACAAAAATGATGGAAAATCTAATTTTCCGAAACTTGATCTCTAAATTTGTTTTGCAAGATCTAGAATTTTTGCTATGTTTTTATACGCTTCATTGATTCTTTAATTATGCCCAAATGAGTGTTTTACTGGTACACAGCAAGAATTATTTCCTGTTGAATTACGCAAATTTCCTGTAACAAAAACGAGCTGGCCATTTACCGTAATCTTACAGGTCATGATTACGTGACATTTAATTTATAGTGTACAACTTTTTTACAGGACTTTTGCTGTAATAATTAATGAACCTTCGTTAATTTTTAAGGAAAACAATTTAAAATTTCAGGTTTTGTTAATTACAGGTGATTTATTTTAAAGGTTGCAGTTTTCAGTGACACGTAATAGTAAAATTTATTTTCTGTGTATGGACTCACCATCCTTTCCCCTTTCAATGCGGAAAGGGCTCACGAGCTACTATAGATATATTAATATCTAAAAAACGTCACATTTTGCTCAGATTGTCTGATTAGTTATCGAGATTAAAGAAAAGGTCTCAAATTACAACCTCTCTTGCGTAATATGGTCTCTATTGCTTGATAAGAACTCGATTTACGCCAAAAAAATGTATGAAAGCCCCCCTTCCCCTTACTATCCGCAACTGCTGGAAGGAGATAATTATCCCATTTTTTCACAGTCATAAATGCTCTCATATTAAATTCAGTCAAATATTCAGTCGAATTTCCAAAGACAAAAGCGATTATATCTATTCCCTTCTATTTCTTCGATCTAAAAGCATAAGATATTCTTCAATAATGAGCACTCGTCTAATTTAGTTTAATTACCTGTAAACGCGCTCCAATGAAAATTCGGACGATTTCCATAGTATTACCACTTACTTAAAGGATACTCGATGACTTTTCGCTTCTTGGGCGTCTATTAAAAAAAAAATTACAGTGAAATCTGTGATAAAACTTGTCGAAACAGGGGTCAAGCAATTGGAATTGCTAATTTGAAATCTAGTTAGATGAGGGTCAAGTTTGAGCAAGAAATCTTTAAAATACTAGTTAAAAAGAACGATGATCCTTATCCTCAAGCATGCTATACTTTCTTCCGCGCGTATGAAATAGAGCAAATCTGAACAGAATCTAAACATTATTCCAAAACTAATAAGAGGATTTCACTATTTTACTAAAACCTTAATTTTTTGGTAATAGGGTAGCTTTTTCAACAAAACTTTTGGATATTTCATAAATTTTCCAACATCATTTAGAAAAAACTGCATGGATGATATTGTATGAATTTTTTGGCTTATCTGACCTATTCGGCGGAATACTTAGCTCAATTATTCGGTGAGCCGAATATTTGGCCAAACGAATTCAGTACATTTGTATCAAATACCTTCCCATGAATTATTTTTAATTTTCAAACACAGGTTTTTTAATTTAAAATTTTATGCCCTGAATATTTGGTCGCCCTTTATTGGAACGTATGGTCATTGGAAGGACATGTTGAAACTATTTTTTTTTTATCAAAAAATCAGGATCGAAAAACATAATAAACTTGTTAAAAATATGAAAAAAAAATCGGAAAATTTTACTTCTAAAATCGGTAAAACAAAAAAAACAATTTTATAATATTCGGTATAATTATAAGAAAATTAAAACAAAACAAAAGATGGAGAATATAAGTTTTTTAACAATTCAGATGGATTTTTAAATTATTTGGATTTGGATGGATTTTTACTCATATCTTTTGTCAGATTTTGTCTGTCACCTCTAGTTGTTGTTTAAATGATGTTTATGAGTTTTAACATGAAGTTTAGTTTTAAGTTAAATCAATCATTGATAACTACTGAACTAATAAATACAAATATTGATTCTAAATTTGTTTATTTAACTTCATTGAATTGAAGATTAAAATTTTGATGAAGACAATGAAATATGATCCAAAAAAGTTAAATTCTACAGTTTTTTTTTAATTTGAAAATGTATCATTAGCATTAGCAAGTTTGAAAAAAACTTTTTATTTTATTGAATATTTTTTTAAAAATCCTACAAATCGAGTTGATGTTTGCTTTCAAAAATACTAAAAATGTAATTGAAGTAAAAAACCTTTTGAAAAAACTCTTCAAAATTCTCTTCTCTAACCAAATTAAATAAAGGAAACAAATAGAAATCTTTTAAAACTTTTTTCGCAGAAGTTGAAAGTACTTGAGGTCTTGAGAAAAGTTGGTTATTGATTCAAAGTTTTTAAGTCTATAATGTTTTGTTTGCCTTCTTGGTTGAATGAATCTACTGAATTAAAGCAATCGGAATATTCCCTTTAAATCAACCACGGTTTCACGATATATGTTGTTGAATTAAAGGGAATATTTCAATTGCTTTTATTCAAAAGTTTTGTCAAAAAGATGCTGAAATTTCTTAAATGATTTTTATATATATTTTCAAAAATAATTTCAAACACAGATGCTGATAGAAAAGCACTAATTGTAAATGTGGACTTAGAACACCAAATTAATCATAATAAGTTCTTGAATTCTCTGCACCTTGGAAAATATGAATCTTGTGGCCTTGTGTAATTGATCAAAACCCTCTATCTTGTAAACTTCATAAAAACTCATTCCAAAGGTAGGATTTTTGTGTGTCAAGATTCAATACATAAGGTTCATTGAATTGCAATTCCAAACTTACAATCAAAAATAAGTTCAAATTCATGATGGTTATATACTTCGTGTCGTTGAATGAAATGTCATGTTTGTAAACTACACCTACTTTAAAAAAACATGGATGATAGTATAAATGTTTGATTTTCATTATTTTTACTTTGAATATTAGCCCCAATCAACATCTCAAGATGAAATTAAAGATTTTAAAACAGATTTGATTAAGGTTTTTTTTTATGCATGTACTGATTTCATAACATGGCAACAATTTTGGTTTATTCCATGCAATAAAAATAGACATAGAATTTTTAAAATAACGACCTGGTCCTATAAAAGTTATCGGTTTCAAGCATTTTCAAAGAAATTTTACGAAAAAATTGCTAGAGTTACTAAAATTGTGCTTAAAGTATTGAAAGGTGAATTTAGCTCGCGCACGTTTTGAGATTTGGCAATTTAGACAACTTTACTAAGTTTTATAATCTCATTATTAAGTGTTGAAAAATTGTTCCATTGTGACTCAAAACTCTTTCACACATATTTGGAATGCA
Source organism: Uranotaenia lowii (assembly GCF_029784155.1). Taxonomy (NCBI): domain Eukaryota; kingdom Metazoa; phylum Arthropoda; class Insecta; order Diptera; family Culicidae; genus Uranotaenia; species Uranotaenia lowii. The sequence goes on from NC_073693.1 coordinate 324,078,223, forward strand.
TAAGCTCTGCCTGAAAAGATATCGTTAAAAACTTCTATCTATCACTTCTAACTTTTAAGTGTTTGCCTCTACGATGTTGACGTTTTCAACAAAATTGTAACCATTTTTACTTGCGAAAAACATGGTTACTCTAAAATGAAAAATTCAATAAATAGTTTTCTGTCTCACTGCTAGGTCACCGAAAGCTTATTTAAAAGTACCTTAGAGTATAGGTCAAATGTCCTGAAGAAGCTAAGATTAGGAAGGCTTCGTTTTGTCGTAAACAATTTTGACCCCATTTTTAAATGTTTATATTCATATTTTATATTTAAATATTTTCCCCGGTGATGATTTTGCTATCCCACTTATTGGGAGAGTAATTTAAAAATCATAAGATTTTTCTCGTAATGATTTTTTTACTGTTAAACTTTTCTGAAGACATCAAGAATACTAAATGTTTAGCAAAAAGTTTAAAGCAATGATCACTTTTTTTCCTTTTCAACCATTGTGCACTGGCTGAAAACATTCTGATTTCAGTATGACAAAATCCAAAATAAAACTTTTACGGTACCGCGATACTTTCTTGATAATTTAAAAAATATTTAAGATTTGAATTCCAAATTTTAACTCTAATACAGAATCGGAACTTGAGAAAGTTCCATAATATTAATTCAGAATTGAGACAGTGTCATTATTCGCAATTTTCATTTTTTTAATTTCAATTTTCAAGATTCACATAGCCCGAAATCGTAATTTAATAATTTTGATTCGGGTTTCAAATTTTATATTTTTAATAAGGGTCAGTTTTAAAATACAAACCAAAAGAAATCCAAAATATAAAATAATGTTTTGATTAATTTTGAAGATTTAGTTCTTGGAAAAATCTAGAGTTCAATTTATTCAAATATTCACAAGATTCTAATTATGGAATAAGTTAGAAATTATAAATTTTGTTAAGTGAAAGGACTTGTTGTTTATCTTCAAGTGAAAATTCAGCTGGAAATGTTTTTTTTTTTGGTTATGGTTTACAAAGTCTCGTAATGAAATCTCAAATTTTCATCGTAGAGAAGAAAATAAATCTGAATTGAACCAATGATAATGTTTGTGGTTAAAAAGAATGAATAAGCTTATTGCTTGCTAATTTAAGTAAAAACATGAAGTTTTTCTTAAAAGGAAACCTTCAAATATCATAGTTATTTCTTGAAACTTCATTCAAAAATTGGCTAAAAATTAACCAATTTTTAATGTAAAATAACTCGATCTTGGAAAATTCTATCGAACCTTATAATTTTTTGGTTCGTTCATGATAAAAGCCCGTTATTAGAACCAAAAACTCATTCCGAATAAAAGAAATATTTATTTTGGCTTCATCGTTGCTTGCTGTTTTCTAGGAGCGCCTATTATTCGAGTCAGTAAGGCCTTTGATTTAACTAAAGAGTGTATTCGAAAATAATACTTTATTTTGCAAATAAAATGCATGGATGAAAATGATTAAATTCTCAGTGAAGCTACCTACAGTGAGCGAAATATGTATAGCACCACTATTAGACTGCCTCAAATTTGTATGGGAAATTTGAAACCTGTGAAATGTCAAACGCTGCAGGCTAAAATTGATCCTGGGCCTAGTACAAGATCTCATGCCAAATTTGGGCCAGATCGGACCACGGGAAGGGGTCGCTCAACGAGCCTGAAGTTTGTATGGGATTTTGAGACATTTTGTTCGAGATGAACATGAAAAACCAGTTTTTCGTCAATAACTTTTGTCTCCTTTGACCGATTTCTTTCAAAAACGGATTTTCTTAAAGCCTAAATTATGAAAAGTATTTCATCCGAAAGTTTCATTTCAATTAAAGTTGAGATAAAAAAGTAATTAAGCTTCAAAAATCGGTTAACTTTTTTAGGGGTGATATTCATCACTGTTTTAATGAGGCGACTAAATGTCCGACCAGAACACTCAATGTGAAATACATGCCGTTTCGTCAAATAATGGCCGATTTTAACCATTGTTGTTGCGCTCGATTGCAATTTTTGATGTTTTTCTAATATTTGAGTTTGGATGTTATTCACTTGATAGTTCGGAAAGAAGTAAGGGCAGAAAAATGCTTGACAATTTAAATAAAAAATTGCATAACCACAGGGGCTTAAGAACATGACTGGACGATTTGTGATGCCAATAAAAAGATTCACCCTCATTTTCTATCAAAAGAAAGCTACAGCTAATATAATAAAAACGTGAGAAAAATGTAAAAGGACCTATTTTCGAAAAATTATAATTTAATTGGTATCATAAAGCGTTGGTACATGTGTTTTTCGATCTAAAAAAATTGTTGGCAGTTGAGTCGCCCAAAGGTGGAAATATTTACAATAGACTGCCCCAAATTTGTATGGGAAATTCAAAACCTGTAAAATGTCATGCGCTGCAGGCTAAAATTGGTACTAGTACAAGATCTCATGCCAAATTTGGGCCAGATCGGATCACGGGAAGGGGTCGCTCAACGAGCTTGAAGTTTGTATGGGATTTCGAGACATTTTGCTTGGAAGAAACATGAAAAACCTGTTTTTCATCAATAACTTTGGTTCTCGTTGGCCGATTTCTTTTAAAAATGGTTTTTCTTAAAGGATGGTATTCATCACAGTCGGGGTATTCATCACAGTCAGTTTGAATACCACCGTAAAAAAGTTAGCCCATTTTTGAAGCCTAACAACTTTTTTATCTTAACTCTTATCGAAATGCAGTCTTGGGATGAAATATTTATCATAATTTAGGCTTTTAGAAAAATTGTTTTTGAAAGAAATCGGCCGACGGGAACCAAATTTATTAATGAAAAACTGTTTTTTATTGGCATCACAAATCGTCCAATCGCTCTTAAGCCCCTGTGGTTATGCAATTTTTCTTTTTAATTGTTAAGCATTTTTCCGCCCTTACTTCTTTCCGAACAATCAAGTGAATAACATCCAAACTCAAATATTAGAAAAACATCAAAAATTGCAATCGAGCTCAACAACAATGGTTAAAATCGGCCATTATTTGACGAAACGGCATGTATTTCACATTGAGTGTTCTGGTCGGACATTTAGTCGCCTCATTAAAACAGTGATGAATATCACCCTTAAAAAAGTTAACCAATTTTTGTAGCTTAATAACTTTTTTATCTCAACTTTAATTGAAATGAAACTTTCGGATGAAATACTTTTCATAATTTAGGCTTTAAGAAAACCCGTTTTTGAAAGAAATCGGTCGAAGGGGACAAAAGTTATTGACGAAAAACTGGTTTTTCATGTTCCTCTCGAACAAAATGTCTCAAAATCCCATACAAACTTCAGGCTCGTTGAGCGACCCCTTCCCGTGGTCCGATCTGGCCCAAATTTGGCATGAGATCTTGTACTAGGCCCAGGTATTTCAACAAAAACAAGATAATTTTTAAAAATTTACTGTGTAAAAGTGAATAATAATGCTTCTTCGAATTATTTGGATAGATAACTGCATTTTAAGCACTTTTCTAGAATTACAAAAGTTGAAATGATGAAACAAACATTCGGGATTAATTTTGAATCAGAAAAAATAGGTTGGAATTCAAAAACATTTATTTTGTTCAGTAAACCACACTTTTTCCAGTTTCAAGTCGTAGATGGCAGCACTATCTTGCAGTTAAAACCAAATTTAGTTTCAATATTCATTTTCCAGGTTTATTTAAGCCCATATTCATCATTTTGAGGTATTTTCTCATCACAGTTTTGTGGAAGTTCACGCTGCAGAAAGCTTTTCCGGATTTGCAAAAGAATTAACAGCACAAAAATGTACAACCGCTAAAATTCCTGCTCATCTCAACTTCCGATTCAATTACAAATACAACTGCTAACCATCTGGTCCATCAAGCTCCATCACAAAGCAAAACTTTATTCTGATAAAATCGGTCCAAAAAATCACTTTTAGTGACCGTGATGCAATTCTATTTTTTTTTGGATTTAGTGATCTTTGAATTTCCAAAGCGTTCACACGGTACATGTACTTATTTCACCCAAAATCATCCAGCACTCCCTAATTAATCCCGGATATTCGAAAATGTGCATGAATTTGGTTAAATGGCGAGATAGTGCTGCTTTTTGGATTCAAACTCAGCCTCAAATCTATGTTTCATAATTTTGCATCATATTTATGAATTTTAATGAAGAAATCAAGCAGTTTTATAAAGTTTTATAGCTCAAATATCAAATTCCTTAACGCTAGAGGAGCATCTCTTTAAACCCCCGTTTATACCTTTGGAAACCTTTGGAATTCTGGAAAACTCCTAAAATGCATTTATCTGTTCAAATAATTCGAAGAAGCCTTATTTTTCACTTTTACACAGTAAATTTTTAAAAATAATCTTGTTTGTGTTGAAAAACTCAAGTGGTGCTATTCTTATTTCGCACCCCTTGTTCACGTTTTTAGTCCTCAACGTCAATTGCTACGTCCAAAAAAAGTAAAATTGTTCTTGATTTATCCGTTAAGCGATTCAGAACAAACTGTGGAAGAAAATTTTCGTAATTTTCCGTCATTCATATTTGAACAAGCAAAACACATAGTGGTGCTATTCATATTTCGCTCACTGTAATAATGTAATGTGTACATGTACAAAATTTGGTGGCAATTTGTCATGTTGTTTTTGATAGCTTTCTATACTGAAGTTCAATGACACATTTTTTAAAGCAGAATCGAGAAAAAATCTGAAAAGTCCCAGTGAGAGGCCCAAAAACAGTTGGAAATCAACTATTTGACCAAAGTTTATATGATAAATCGTTTAAGAAGTCCTAAAGGACCCAAAAGTGAGCCAAAATTTGTATAAAAGTGAAAATTATTGATTCCATGAAGTGAGAGGAATGTGAGAGGGTTTTTACAGCTCTATCCGAAAATATGAAAAGAAAAAGTGATAAAAAAAAGTCAAATTTATCTGACTAGTTCATCAAGCTGGCTTATAAATAGTACTGATTTCATTTCTACAAGAAAGAAAAGCTGCACATCGGTAAAATAAACAAAATACGGTGGTCAAATAGTGCGCAAAACATATGAACTGCTTGTGGAGAGATATTTTCAATAAATTTCGTAATTAACAGCAAAACGAACTCTTTAGCGGTCACCTGGCAGGTTTCCAACCAGTAACTTTTCGTTGACAAGTCTCTGTATTTTTCGGCAATAAACAAGGAGAAAAAATTGAACAAAAAATGTGTCTAGTACTTGAGGAGGCTAACAATCTGTGTAAACTGCAAATTACTCAGTGTTTCATAACGATTGCCAAGATGAATAGTTAAAAATACATCGAAGACTTCCTCCAGATGTGACCGTTTTCTCTGCAAAGTATTTCAAAAGGCCTTTCAAAGTTTATTCTGAGTTATTTTGAAGGTCAAGCTTCGAGAAACAGCAAATGTTATCAAAAATAGCCTTGGTTAAAAAAAGGTAGTTTGAATTATGCGTTATAGACAGCGCACGTGTTGCCCAAAAAATGACTTGACAGGACATCACAAAAATTTGCATATGTGAACATTACGTTACCACGTAAATTCGCTGAAAATTTCATCAATTTACATCCATGCGCATTGCGCATTCAAAATTATTACACTCCTTACTTCGATGCACATGTGTATAAATGTATCGAAGGATGCTTATCTGTAAAATGTATTTTTTTTTATATTTGGAGTTCTAATCTCAAGCTCCTTTGAAGAGGAGTCTAATGATCTTCAAATTAAAATCCTCAGCAGGACGCAAGCTAATTTTCTGCTATTTTTTCTGCTAATTTTCTGCTATTTTTTAAACAAATGTTTAGGGAGCTTTGAAAAGAGCCAAAAAAAAACTTATGTTAGCTGAGAACCACCCCGGAATTCATCAGATCCGTGGGCACAAACATTGTCAAACGAAATCTGGATGATGCCTTTTCGAGAGCCTTTTAGCGAAAGTCAGCCCACCAGTTGTATACCTGCTGAAATAACTCGGCGGTGGTTAAAAGGTGATATGGTGGGAGGACCCGGGATGATGCTTCCGTCAAGAAGCCATCATCTGCCTGGTCTGGTCGGATTGGGTTAGGTTTCGGTTTGGTTTGGTTTGGGAAACGATTTCGAAGGGCGACCCCGCGAAGCGAACCGGGGTTAGAGAATGCGATAATATAGCTTACCTGACAAGTGGTGACTTCCGTCACTCCGCAAACAATACGCTGAATCCCTTCGACCCATACTTTCAATTCCATTTTTTGCTTTGGCCGATTCTGGGTTCAGCCGGTTCGGTTCGGGGTGAACGTGACACAATTTACCCGGCGTCGTCCTCTTTGGAGGATTTTTCTTCAATAAGAAGCAGAAAGGGGTTTGAAGCTCCTCAAGACCACTGATTCGGATCACGGTGTTTCTCCGACGATAACAAAACGGGGTCGAGGAGGTCGCAAGGGACCTACCGGTGATCCTGACCAGAGGGAGAGGCGCTCTATTTTGCTACTCCTCAACGACAGGACCAACAGGATGGTTTGCTTCAGCTACTAGTAGAGCTTGTGGCGATACCCTTTTTTTCATTGACTTCCCCCTTATGTTTTTACCCCAGCTCCTCTCCGGATGCTATTCTTCTTCGGCATCTGCTGCTTCTGGTGATGCCTTTGTAGCCACTTGTCACTGTCATAATATTCACTTCACTCAATGCCACTGATGAGATTTTTTCCTCGGAAACTCCATCAAGAGGTATACATGTTCCTCGGTCGTCTCCCGAAGGAGCCTCAAGGATGTTTTTTTTCACTCCTTTTGCTGCTGCAATGCTATTTTTTTCCCCACTTCCCCCACTAGAAGCATTAGTTGTAGTAAGGGGGGATGAATTTTCCGGCTAAACGCCCGCCTTTGGGAAAGGGGGGATGTCGTCGAAGGCAGCAACCTATTCAGTTATGCTGAAGCTGTCGCCGGCATCGTTCTCGTCATTCGTTCACTCTCAAGTACGCACGTCTTCCTGTGGGAAAAACGAGAAAAAAAGAAGGAAAGGCACTGAGCAAGAAGAACGGATAATCAATTATGCTGTGGAATCATATTTTTCTAAGGAATTTTTTCAAGTGTGATTTTCTATAGGTAACGGCACTCATCCCGTAAGTTGTTCGGGAAAATCTTAAGGGGATTGATTGTTGCAGATTTCGTTTTCCGCTTCCAACCCACACAGAAGTTATTCAGTCATCAGACAGTTAGAAGAAGTTCTTTTTTTGTATTTTTTCTCTCCAAACCGAAAACCACACCTGGACGGAGATTACCGAAATGATCTGGGTTTCCGGAAATTTAAGTGTAATCGAAGCGAAAAGGTAAAACCTACCCCATATTGAGAAGGATACCGAAATTGTTCTGTCCTGAGAGTGTCTTAGCCAAGGTTTTTGGGAAGGCAGCCATAATCTCAAAAGGATTTGTTAACAATCGAAATTGGTTGATTGAGATGAAGTTTTTATCGTTCTGAGAAACTGGGTTAGGAACGAGCTGATGAGAAAAATTTCTCAGAAAAGCTTAAAATTTAAAAAACATTATCTTAAAATAACATATAAAACTTATAAATTGATGTTTACTAGAGATGTACCTTATACTTGTATGCGGCTAAAGGCCGATAATTGAATATTAAACTTTACAACTATTTGTCTGAATATTCGGTCGAGTTTTCAATAAAAATACAAAAGCGATTATTTCAATTTCCTTCAATCTCTACCATCTCAATGCCTCTCATTTTTTTGAGTCGATTATTTTGAACCAAATGATATTACCAGATGATGTTTTACAAAACCTTTTTCAGTTAGTTGTCTCTTGTATTTACAAAATATCACCAACTACAGAAAGGACACAAGATGTCTTGTCGATTCTAGGGCGTTTATCATCAAATAGAATGGATTCCTGTGAAATCTCGGTTGAAACAGTTGCCAAGCAATTTGAAATTGCTTATGTGATATCGAATTAGATGAAAGTAGAATTTTAGCAAGATATCTTTAAAAAGTTGTTGAAAAGATCGATGATCTTTAATCTTAAGCATGCCATACTTTTACCATACGGTTCGGCAATTCAGGCCGATTATTGGAAAAATTTGTGAAAAAGGCAAATCTGAACAAAATGTATGCCAAAAACAATCAAAAGGAAAGTGAATGAAAATAACTTGAAATTTCAAGTTTTCGTCAAATCGCTGCAGCAATATTTAAATCGTATCTTTCTATTAAACAAAACTCAGAACCATTTTGAATTTTTTTTTTCAATCGTTTTGTAACACAAAAGAATAAAATTTAAAAAAAAAATGTCAAAAAGAAATTTGAGATTTTTATTTAATTCAGCAAACAAAAATGAATAACAGGGTTGCTAGCGATTTTTCGTTTTGAAATTCCAAAGTATTTCCCGGTTTTTCCCAGGTTTTCTCCCGGTTATAAATGATGACTTCCCCGATATTATTATACTCGTTTTTGATACAAAATCATGGTGAATGAAAAAATCAATATAAAGGGCTTCAAATTTCTAATAACTGTATCCCAAAACTTGTTAAACGGTTAGAAATCATGGCAAACATTTCGGCGTCTTCTACCAGGTAGTCTTTTCGTATCAAATTGACAGGTTGATTTTTTTTTTAGAAAATCTAACGAAATCCACAATATTAACAATTTTGCAAAAATAAGTCCGGTTAAATTTATCTTGAAACTATAATGACACATTTCACTCGCTTGTAACGCTCAAAAGTGATTTTTATACGCGTATATCGCGTATCAAAAAATCTCAAAATTGTCTAAAATTTAGATAATTCAAATCACACAAAACCAACGGAAAAAAGAGGAAAAAAGAGGTAAAATTTTTTTAAACATGTTTTATATAATTTTGAAAATCAATTTTTTTGTTGGAAAAAGTGGTTATTTCGACAACTATTCCAAAATAATTCATTAAAATATATGGATTGATTTATATTGGAATTCTTTTTAATACGTTTTGAAGCCAAAAACCACAGCTTCAGTTATACTTTTTGTACAAACCCAAAGACATTATTTGGAAAATATTGTTTTTTTTTATACAAAACAATGAATAACTTTAGTAATAGTCATTTGAACTAAAGATTCATGAATATTTAGAAATCGTGTAGAAGACAGGGCTGAGCTTTAATTGTTTGAGTGTAAGATATTATTTTTTATCAGGGTTAAGACCTTAGATTTTGGAAACTTCAAGCAACAGTTTAACGTAGAATAGATTAAAAACTTAACATTTGCAATGTTATGCTTCGTTCCTCAGGCCAATTCAAACGAAATACAAAATAACAACAATTTAAAACCAATATCTTTTTCTGGTGAAAAAGAGGTGTAACTCTGCTTAAAAACGTCTCACGCTGCCAAATTATATGCTTGCGGAGAGCGAAAAAATAAGATAACTCATATTTCTCCGCAATTAGTTAAAAAAGCGATTCAAACTTCGTTTTACTAATGAACGAAAATAAGTGTTTATGATGAGTAAATATCAAACAAGTTAATTTTCCCGGTGAGGTGCCGAAATTCCCGTTTTTCCCGGTTTTCCCGGTTCGCTAGCGACCCTGGAATAAACTCGCCCAAAGTCTGGGAAAATTTGAACAATATTTTGATATTCATTCAAGATTTGACTTATCTCGAATTGCTTATTGGATTTATTTCAAGCCTGGAAATAGCAAGAAAATCTGGAACAAACGATATCGATATACGGATACATATAAGATGTTTCTCTGAAAGTTCAAGTTATCGATTATTATATAGCTTATTCAACATTTCTTTTGGATATTTAATAATTTTTCTAAAACGATTTGAAAAATTGGAAAATTATGTTGATGTATAAAATTTAAAAATAATTGTTCGGCGAATATTCAGCGTAACGGTTTTTTGTCGGTATTCGGTACATCTTTAATTAAAAAAAAGCTATTTAAGACAACAAAAGAAGAAATTTTACACCAGTTCTAATAGATTTTGTTATTTATAACATCTGGTACAAATAAAATACGATACCTCCAAACTTGGAATATGAGAGATGAACCAGTACAAATTGAATATCCTTATAATAAGAACAAGAGAAAACTAAAATACTTAAAGATGAAGGTTTAGAATTAAGATTTTTCTAACTAAAATCATGATTATGTTTGATAACACGCAGTTAAGCAAAATCCAGTTGATTTATTTTCTGAGTTTGTCTTCCAAAGTATTTGGAAATAAGTTTTATTTTTTAAATTTACAAAAAGAATCAGTTTTTAGTGATTTCTAATGTTTTCTGGATTTTTCAAATTTTGTGTAAATATTTATGAAGAAAAAATATATTCTACCAAAACTTTAACTTAATTTAATAATTTTTAAATGATCATTTTTTTCTTTTTTTTTTGCATTCTATCAGATATTCATCAAAAGATTTTAAAACTATTTTTAAGCTAAGCTAACAGCCATTAAAATGATTTTCTCCTAACTTTTCTATCCATCTTTACCATATTGCGATTTTAATAATCTTTCTCCAAGAATATACATTTTCACCGATCGAATGCCGAAAATAATCTAACAAAGAAAAAAAAGTTTATAAAATTATTTTAAAGAAAATTATGTGTAACTCGAAGAACAACATTTTTTCGATGTAAAGAACTTTATAAGATTCACTTTCATTAACAAAAAAAAAAGCAAAATAGATATAGGTATTATAACAAAAACATAATCTATTTTTTTTTCTTCAGAATCTAATATATTTTCAAAACTACTTTAAACTTTTTTTATATTTTTTTTTTTGGATTTCAATTATAGAATTATGAAGCTGTTTTAAGTTTTTCACCAAATAATCTAATTTTTATTTTTTTTAAACCTCTTTTAAAATAAAGATTGAAAATTGAAATCTACCTTCCTTTTTTTTTCAATTCTTAATGCTTTGTTCATTGTTTGATATTTTTTCAAGCCTCTAATACAAATATGAGTTTAAAAAAAATAACAATAAATTGGTCCTTGATAAAACAAATTTTAAATAAACTTGGCAATTTCTATTTGTTCAGTCCGACGAGCGGACTGAGAAGAGAGCGAGAGGAGATGCACGCGAGTGGAGCGCCAGCCAATCAGCGAACAGCAGCCGACGCGACGAAGGTATAAAAACGCGCGCTCCCGCGCGTTGCATCTTCTTTTTTTCCCGGAAAAAAAAGCGTTGCATCTTCAGTTTGTTTTTAACCATCATCGCGGTAACATCGGTCCAGTGGAGTGGTCGACGCACGAGGAGGCGAACCAGCCAGGAATGGTCTAATCCTAGACCACCGGAAGAAGAGGCAAAAGTTGTGTGCCAGCAACAGTGCATAGGACGAAACAAGTGTAAATAGTAAACCGAGAGAATAAAATCCAGAATGTTCCAGTACTAAATTGGTGCTGTTCCTCTGTGCTTCCTCCTCGCTTGCTTCCGATCCAATCGGCTCTTATCAGAGCCCCCTTAGAAGAGTTCAGTTCGCGATCACTGTGGTGACAGTGATCGACCGGCCTTGGCCCCAGGTACAGTCCGAGGACTTGCCTCCACCGGTGAGACAACAACAGAGGTTGTCTAGGAGAGGCTCACTCCCATGAGGGGAATGAGTCCCACCGGTGGTTAGTTTTCCAAGCGCCGCCCCTACAGTCCAATGGCTTTTCATGGCCACAACATGAAATGGTCCTTCGAACCGGATTTGAACCAGTGACCTATGGATGTTCAGTCCGACAAGCGGACTGAGAATAGACGCGAGAACACCGCACCGAGAGAGCAAGACAGTTGCTCTCACTGAAAGCACGTGGAAAGTTTTAGGCGGTTCCATCTGGCGTGAGCACGTGGTTGTGTGCTTGCTCGTCAGCCTATTTAAGGGCGCATTCTTTATGCGCCTAGAAGTCATTTGCTATCAAACCGTCAGACCGTCAAGATAAACGAAAGAGTGTCTTGTGCTTCTTCGCTGCTTCGTTCCGTCGCCTTGCTCCCGGGTCCACAAACGGCTCTTTTCAGAGCCCCTTCATCTGAAAGAGTTCGGATCTCGGTCAACCAGGCGATCGAGATCCCCCCGAGCCTTGGCCGCCAGGCAGCGTCAAGAGGACCTGCCTCCACTGATAGGACAACCATGCGTGGTTGTCTCTTAAAGTCCAAACCCACGAGGAGAGCGGACCATCAGTGGTTGTTTTCCCAAGCGCTCACATCGACGCGGCCTTGGCCTCCAGGTACAGTCCGAGGACTTGCCTCCACTGGTGAGACAGCCACCAGGGGTTGTCTAGGAGAGGCTCGCTCCCGCAGGGGGAGTGAGTCCCACCAGTGGTCGTTTTGCCAAGCGCCGCACCCACAGTCCACCAATGGCTTTTCATGGCCACAACATGAAATGGTCCTTCGAACCGGATGTAGAAGCCGGTACCTTCCGACGGAATACCTCCGTCATGAGTGTGTGTGGATTGGATCGGGCAGCAAAGTAGGCGAGCGGAGCAGGAAGAAAGTCAGAGAGAAAACGAGCAATTCGAGAGGTGGAATTTTCGAGAACGAACTGGCACTACCCAAATTCCACACCGAGGGTAAAATCGGTTCAGCGAGGAACCGAAACAATCCAGAGGGAAGAAGATCCGGCGAGGAGTGATCTTCTTCGAGAGCATAATCAGCGACAGAGGAAGCCCAAAAGAAGTGTTGCTTCCACGAAACCCGTGGCGTGAGCACGTGGTTGTGTGCTTGCTCGTCAGCCTATTTAAGGGCGCATTCTTTATGCGCCTAGAAGTCATTTGCTATCAAACCGTCAGACCGTCAAGATGGACGGAAGAAATCAAAGTGTAAATAGTTTGTAAATATAAGTGATAAGTGAAGAGAAAATAAAATAGAATGTAAGCCGAAATAAGCGCCTTGTTTCTTCTGCTGCTTCGTTCCGTCGCCTTGCTCCCGGGTCCAGCTGCCACAATCGGCTCTTTTCAGAGCCCCCTTATCAAGAAAGAGTTTTGGATCTCGGTCAACCAGGCGATCGAGATCCCCCCGAGCCTTGGCCGCCAGGCAGCGTCATGAGGACCTGCCTCCACTGATGGGACAACCATGCGTGGTTGTCTCTTGAGGTCTAATCCCATGAGGGGAGCGGACCATCAGTGGTAGTTTCCCAAGCGCTCTCATCGTCCCGGCCTTGGCCTCCAGGCAGACAGTCTTTGGACCTGCCTCCACTGTTTAGCAACCAACAGGGGTTTTCAAAGCCCAATCCCAGAAGGGGAAAGGGCAAGCAGTGGTCGTTTTTCCAAGCGCCGCACCCACAGTCCACTAATGGCTTTTCATGGCCACAACACTATTATTATTTTTATTTTTAAAGAATTCTAAAAACTAGCTGAATCAGAAATCAACAAAAAACTGTCACAAATCATTCCGGATAACAGATTTTTTTTTTTTAGATATCAGATACATGATAAAAAATTTAGATTTCAGATTTTAGATTCCAAATTTAAGATTTTTTGATGTTCTTTTTTTCAGGGGTGGCGTTTTTTTTATGAGAATCCAAAAAATGGACGCGATGTTTTCTACTCTACACTCAAAGTTTTTAATCCACTATCAAATCATGCAAATAGAGTAAAGTTTTTCAGGAGTAACAATCTAGACTTAAAACTAATACCAAACCCTCAAATTCAAAAATCGATCCCAAATTCAAAATTCTGCTACAGTTTTTCGAAATATTCTCACTTTTCCTGGAAATTCATGTCTGAATATAAAATTTTAAATTAAATTGAATCCATTTCGGAAGTTTTCGTATTTCGGATTCTGTATCTAATTAAGGATTCTCGATTTTCAGTTCGAATAATCATAAGAAACGAGAAATGAAAAGCTGATTTGAAGTCGAGGTTAAAATTTGGTTTCGCATTTCAAATGAAATTTTATTCATGTTTTTCGAAAATTATATACATTTTCAATATTTCGATAATAGTTTTCCGGATATAAAAAAAGAAAAATTTTATTTACAATTCAAATTCAAAGTTGTTAAACTTAATTCTCAAAAATCAAACATTCAAAACTTCTAAATGGCGATCCAAAATTGAATAATCAGGTTTAGATTCATCATTTGAAATTAATATTTTAATTCAGATTCGCAATATAGATTGAGAATAAATAATTGAAATAATGAATTAAGATTGAACCAGAACTAGAATTTAAATAATAAATTCATAAATGAGGGCTCCAAAACTTGGCTTATAGAATCCTGATCTGGAATATTGATTGATTGAAGTGCGTTTATTTGGGAGGGTGCCGTGCGCTAAGCGATTAAGCACCCTTCTGGAATATTGAATCGGAAATCAATTTTTTTTACATTTCAGAAACCGTATAGAAATTCGGACACAGAATCAAAGTTCAATTTTTGAACTCAGGTTCAGAATTCAGATTCAGATGCGGACTCAAAATTCAAAAAATAAAAATCAACTAGTAAATGAGCTTTACAATAAACATAAAATTGTTGAGGAATTCACGAGATCATGAACAGAAAAAAAATAATCTAAATTAAACTTTTAGATTTTAAACTTTTAATCAAAATTGGTAAGCCACACAATTAAGCTAAATATCGCAAATAGAAAGAAGAATTTGAGTTAATTTTCATGCAAAAAAACTAAAATAGTACATACAAAAAATTATGCATAGGATTTTCATAATGGAATTTATATATTTTGAGAAATTTTTACTGTTAAAGTAATATTTACCTGGTCTTCAACTTGAAAATCTGCACAAAATATGTATTGTTTGACATTATTAATATTGCAATTTTTCAAATGCCAAATTAAAAACTAAAATCATAAATTTGAATAAAGTTTTTATCAAGCAAATTTGATTAAAAAAAATTTTATTTCTTCATTTTTTTGAAAATCTTATTCATTATCATCAAAGGTTAAAATATTTGATTCCGCAAAACAAATTAGAAGATCGAGTTTGTTTGATCTTAGTAAAGAATAAGTATTTTTTTAAGTGGCTCTCCTTATTAAAACTTATTTTTGGCTAAACTAGAACAAGTTTTATTTACCAGGATCTTAAACTCATTCAAAGATTTAAACTATCGATGAAACTGTCTTTCATATTTTGTTAATTCAGGTTTCATTATAAATATTTAGTCAGCCATTTAGGTAAAATAACAATTTTCTAGAGTTTCTATTTATATAAAAACTATCAATGTAAATGAATAATGAATAATCATATTATTTCTAACATGATTTGTCTTTTTTTTTTTTATTCGTGTATTGATGGACAAAAAACTATATTGAAAACCAGACACCAAGTCACCAGATTTCACATTTCAGATTTCTGATTTAAAAATTCAAATATTTAATTTAAAATTTCAGATTTCAGATTTCTGATTTCAAATTTCAGATTTTAAAATTCAAATTTTTAATTTCAAATTTTTAATTTCAAATTACAGATTTCAGATTTCAGATTCAGATTTCAGATTTCAGATTTCAGATTTCAGATTTCAGGTTTCAGATTTCAGATTTCAGATTTCAGCTTTCAGATTTCAGATTTCAGATTTCAGATTTCAGATTTCAGATTTCAGATTTCAGATTTCAGATTTCAGATTTCAGATTTCAGATTTCAGATTTCAGATTTCAGATTTCAGATTTCAGATTTCAGATTTCAGATTTCAGATTTCAGATTTCAGATTTCAGATTTCAGATTTCAGATTTCAGATTTCAGATTTCAGATTTCAGATTTCAGATTTCAGATTTCAGATTTCAGATTTCAGATTTCAGATTTCAGATTTCAGATTTCAGATTTCAGATTTCAGATTTCAGATTTCAGATTTCAGATTTTAGATTTCATCTTTCAGATTCAGATTTCAGATTTCAGATTTTATATTTCAGCTTTCAGATTCAAATCTCAGACTTCAGATGTCAGATTTAAAATTTAGATTTTAGATTTCTGATTTCTGATTTCTGATTTCTGATTTCTGATTTCTGATTTCTGATTTCTGATTTCTGATTTCAGATTTCAGATTTCAGATTTCAGTTCTCAGATTTCAGATTTCAGATTTCAGATTCAAATTTCCGATTTTAGATTGCAAATTTCAAATTTCTGAATTTTTTTAAATTTTTTTTCATTATAATTTTTTTTTAGGTTTCAGATTTCAAATTTCAGATTTCGAATTTAAGATTCCTGATTCCAGATTTCAAATTTCTGGATTCCAATTTTAATTGTCATAAATTTCCTCCTTGCGGTTAAGGAGAATATCTCGCGATTAAAGTTGGTCCTTACGACCATTTCTCAGCATCAGAATGTAACATCATATCCTTGAATGGCTGCTCGCTTTCATCTCAGAACACATTATCACGCTGTACCTAATGTTAATTAATACTATTCAGCTAATCAAACTAATTGTCGTACACCAGAATATTATCCCGGCAGCACCCAACGAGACGGAGTCTATCAGATAAAAAAAAAACCCACCCACAATCACTCAGCTTCATCTACCCTAATGGCGGGGATTAAGCTCATCTAATTCCATGTCCTCCATGTCTCCTGTCTCGAGGGTTGCGCCATCACGATCGTCGTCATTTTCCACGGCACCTCAATTTGGGACAGCACCAAATCCCGTTCTCTGAACCCATGTCGGTGTCATAATGATATCGTTATGGGACTCAATTTTTTTAAAGTATTTTTTTTTTTGTTCCCCCCCCACCGGCTCTAATTGGCCTCTGTCTGACGTTTTCACGCTAAGCTCTAAATCCATCATCCGGAATTCCTGGTTTGCCTAAAACTTAGGAACCTCGAAAGGGCAGTTTTTCTTTCCCGTGTTTTTTCCTCTTTTTTCGGGCAACATTTCCATCAACAGTGTCACGGCTCTCCGGCAAAAATTTGTCAAGCATCACTTGAATCCGCGTGCTTCCGCCTTGCTGTCTGTTCCTTCCCTCAACTGGCTGGCCGGACCAAAAGTCATGACGGATATGGACGAACCCGGCGCCCTGAACGCGAGATGAGCTGTTGTTCTGCACGTTTGCCCATCACGGTTATGGTTTCCATTTCTTTTCTCTGTTTTTTTTTTTGTTATGCTCCTGTTTTAAAGGCTTGTGTTTTTCCGACAAGAGGCCTAGCAGTGCTGCCAAGGTTTACCGTGTGATGATGTAAACATTTGCACCAAGTTTATCGTAACCTGTCATCAAGAATCAAAAATCTATTGTTTAATTACGAGTTAACCAAAGCATGTGGAGAACCAAAACAAACAGTGTTTTGGTTCTGCTCGGTGCAGTAGATAACTTCTGCTGGTGAATTGTTTCGATCCACAAAACATTGCTCTATTGAAGGATCCGAACGGTGAGTTTCAACACCTCCCCTTAATTCACAGATTGAGCAATTCTGACCAGGATTGACGGAGTCTTGATCATCATCTTCATCTTCGTCATCGCTACTCTCGCAGTCGCTCTCGTCTCGCATCATACGCTGACTGGCACCAGAATCGATGTTCCGAAGACTTCGAGAACAACTAATGACTAACCGTCGACCAGACTATCTCCCACGAAGCGCTAGCAATTTCTTTCAACAGACGAAGATAAACTCTCGACTTGCAGCTTCACGGCCTTTCTCTCTGTTACTTTTACGCTCCGAGTGTTCCGAAAAAACCGGAGAACAACGTTCAGCAGCCTGAATCCGATTTGGCTCTGAAGTGTTCCTGAAGTTACTGGCAATCGGTTACGGCAAATCGTACTGCGGGACTTGGATCAGCTTACGCGTGCTGACTGCAGCGTAGCTCCACATCACGAGAGTAGCCCTCTCAACAAACAGCTTCTTCTAACCTTCGATCCGAGTTGGATCTGAAGCTTTCGAAGATGACCCATCTCCGTTGGAGATCGCGAGGGTACTTCTCCCGTACGTCGGATATAAACTCACGCTACTTACCGCAGCGTGGCAACAGTAACCTCCTTGGTTCACCAACTTTTCCGGACTCAACCTCCTGGCTGATCTGGAACATCTTGCTCTAGCGGTCCTCTGGCTGCTGGCTGGCCCTCTGCAATGGTCCTCTGGGTAATCTCTGCGCTGGAGGTCCTCTCGCTGACGCTGGTAGCTGGCGCAATTGCTAACCGCAAGTTTAAGAATTGAGAGTACTCCTCTCACTAGCTTTGGTTTTGGATCTCTCGAAATACGTTCTTCAAGCAGAAGTATTCTGCTGCATCATCTCGCAGAGCCAAAACGTATACTGTTTTGGTTCTACGAGATGCTTTATGTTCAATTGCAATCGAAAATAAATGATCAATGATTGATGATAACAGGTGATGATGATAAACGCGTTACAAACGTTTACATCATCATACGGTTTAGCAAAACTACTCAAATTGGAATCGTGGTATCCTAACAGTGTTGAGAGATATTCTGAGTAGAAGTATCATTTTACTCGTTGAGAAATGAGTTTTGTCCCGCTTAGAGAATATGAGAAGAAGAAAGTGACAAAAAGCAATCGCTAATATAATGTGTAGTTATTGAAGGACTTGAAAATGATAACGAATAAAAAATAACTCTATTCCACCTCTGAAACCTATGTTTTCAATAATTTTTGGGGCCAGATACATCTGGATACAGAAATTACGAGTTAGTTCAAGAAGAGTACTCCCAAGTTTTTTACATGCGGTTTGCAAGTGGACCAGTCTGCAGCCAGAGGACGATTAGGAAGGAGACCATTAGCCAGAGGGACCAGTCAGCATCGAGACGACCCAGTCCAGAGGGACCAGTTAGCGCAAAGGGACTAAACAGAGGACCGTCAGGCAGCGAGATGTCCCAGACCAGCCAGGAGGTACCACCGGAGGTCAAGTTCGGGGAGGTTCGCGGATTAAGAGGGTTTTTTGTCGATGCCGTCACGAGCCACGTTGCGGTCAACATACGTGAGCTCACGTCAGACGGCCGGGTGGATTTCCTGGAGCCGCAACTGGGCAGCGCGAAGGTCGGAAGGTTCACCTGGAGGAACACCCTTGAAGAGCAGGATGAAGCTGTCAGCCTGATTGTGCATTTCTGTTAGCATGCTCGAGCACAGCTAGAAGCAATTGCTGGATTCTTCGAGGTGGTGGTTTTGGCTACGGTTAGTCACCAGTGACTTCAACCACCCCATGCTTCTGAATCTAAAGATTTCTCGAAATTATCGAGAAACAGCGTTGGTACCACTCAATACATAGTGTGAGATCAAAGGTTTTCGGTTGATGTCAAGACTCTGCCAGAGCCATACATCATCACCACAACAAAGCTGGCGAGTGTTTGACAGCCAAGCAAACTGGAACAATGCATCTGAGCTGTATAATTGAAAAGTCAATTGTTCCAATTCTACTGTACAATGTACTTGGGATTCCAGAGCTCGCCGAAAACCTTCTTTCTGTCAGAAAGTGCACCGAGAACAGGTAAAGGGTCACTTTTTTTGGGAAGCAAGCCAAGATTGAGTTTTCAGAGGAGGGTTTTGCCCAAAGAAAACTCCTAAACGACTTGTACTGCTTGGATTTGTTTTGGAGCCCTAAAATCAGGCGTAAAGCCTCACTTGTAAGTCAGTCAACAGTCAAACAATGGGGTATGCGACTCGGACATCTTGGCGTTGAAGAGAATGGTCCGTGAAAACGTGGTAGAGGGTATCTGTCATATTCCAGCCACGGTAGAGAAACAAGCTGTATGGAAAGTAGACAAAACAACAACAGTTTTCATGACGTCTAGCTGAACAAGTCGGGTAGACCATTATCTAGAGATTGTGCACTCGGACGTGTGTGGGTATATGGAGGTGCCGACGTTTGACGGATTCCATTATTTCGTCACGACATTGACGACTACACCCACTTCATGACCGTCTAACTACTCAAACACAAGAGCGAGGTGCTTGAGCGCTTCAAGCAGTACAAGACTATGGCTACTGCACACTCCGGTCAGAAGTTGTGCAAGCTGCAATGCGACAATGGGCGTGAATACGTTAGTAAAGAATTTCAAAGTCATTGTTCTAAAAAAGGAGTACAGATGATATTTACGGTCCCGAATACTCGGCTGAACGGCTTCAGCGAGCGAACCAATTGTACACTGATGGAAAAGGTCAGAAGAAGTGCTGCAAATTTTCTGAAAGCACGAATGATATTGACTGTGATTTTTTATCAGTGTAAAAAGCTTGAACTGAAATGAATGGAATAGAAAAGTCAACAAATATAAAAGCTTCTGATCGGCTCAGTCATCTTCGTGCTTACGGCAAGCTTTGCGAGTATGTCTACACTCAGGCAAATTCTGATTACAATTTTCATAAGATGCTTCTTATGAACCGCTTTTTAGAGTGTAAAATTGTTTTTCATAAGAGTCTTATGAAATTCTTCATATTCCCATACGAAGTTCTTATGGAAAATAGAAGAAACCGCATTGTGAAAAAATGATGAACACATTCATTCCATCAGTTATGTGTATCATCGTCGTCAGAAGCTCTCACCATTTGTAAATTTACTACATATACTAAATACTTTGATGTGATTTTATTCTTCTAAATGGTAAGTTTGAGTTGAAATTTATTTTTATTTGGAAATATTTGTAAACTCAATGGAAAAATTTTATGTTTTATTTACTTTTCAGCTTGATTACCGGCAAAAAGCGCAAAGTCAAAGGTCCGAGGCGCACCGAGGTTTTTTTATGGCACCGAGTGTTGAAAGCCAGCTGATTGTCACCATGATGTTTTTTTTTTCATACGAATTAAGCGGAAAATAAAATGAAATGAAAAAAAAAATCTTTAATTATTTTTATTTTATGCGACATTTCTTTTCTCATAAGAATATCTTATGAAAACCAACAACTTCTCATTGAAACCGGTGTTCATCCTATGAGTTCATTCCATCATAAGACAATCTTATGAATTTCATTATTTTTTCTTATGGCGCCACTTCATAAGAGAATCTTATGGCCTACATAATAGGATTTTTCTGAGTGTATCAGTCAGTAGAAAGCTCATTCGTAAACCCGAACTAACTTGTTTCACTCGACTGCTACGAAAGCGTCTTTCGCTTAGGCGTTTCTGTCACTCACTGCATTCGATCAGTGAATTCAGCTTTAGCATTAAATCAGTGTCAGATAAAGTTGCTGATAATTTCAGTAGGCATTAGTTTTTTCGCCATTTTCAAAAATTGTGAAATGGGATTCGAAAAGAAAACACGATTTAAAATTACCTAAGACTATACGATTGTTCAGAGGGGACGGGAAGAGAGATGAATATAAATTTCTTAATGACGACATGGCGAATATCTGACAAATATAACAAAAATTTGACAATTGTGGTCAAAATAGGACAAAATTATGACAATTTTTTTGTTTCGATTATAGTCGTTTTACCATCTTTATGGCATTCGCGACTTTATCAACGTTACAGTTGGCGGATCGTTATTGAAAAACTTATCCGGTACAACTGTGTTCGATGTTTACTCTTGGGCTCGAACTCGCGGACATCGGCTCAGGAGACAACAGACTTGCCAACTAAGCTATATCACCAGCCCAATTATGACAAAATGAAATAAATATGGTGAAACTATAACAAAATTATGACAATATTTAGTATGACCGAAATCTGACAGATATGACAAAATTTGACAAAAAAGGACAACAATCTAACAAATATGACAAAATAATGGCCTAACTATGGCAAAAAAAATGAACTATAAAATGACAAAAAATAACAAAAACATGACAAAAATCTGACAGATGAGATAAAGATTTGACAAATGTGATAAAAATATGGAAAAAAATATGAATACTACAAAAATATAGCAAAATTTTGACAGTACAATAACAAAACATGACAAAAAAAATTACAAAATTATGACAAAAATCTGAAAAATATGACAAAAATATGTCAAAATTAAAACAATTTAACAATAAAATGACATAAATTCGATAAACCTTAGTAAAAAATATGACAAATGCGTTAAAAATAAAACAAAATTATGAAATAAATCTGATAAATATGACAAAATTATTTCTAAAAGATAAACAATAAAATGAAAAAAAATGGCACACTTATGACAAATTTGGTAAAAAAATGACAATAATCTGAAAGATACGACATTTGTCATATTTTACCACTTTGTCATAATTTTACATAGTTGACGACATTTTTGTCCCTTCAATTTAAATTTTTCAAATATTTTAAACATAAATTGGTCATATTTGTCTTTTTTACATCATTATTTTGTTTTATTTTTATCACAATTTTTTTCATGATATTGTCATTTTATTAATATATATTCGTCATATTTTTACCACGCTTGTCTTATTTTTGAATATTTTTGCCAATATTTCGTCATATTTTTGTTATAGTTGTCAGATTTTTGTCAGTTGTTATATGTTTACAAAATTTTTTAATTTTTTGTAAAAAAATTTGTCATATTTTTATCACATTTGTAATATTTTCGACAGAGTTGCGTTTTTTTTATTACATTGTAAAATTTAAGTCATATTGGTCAGATTTGTGCATTTTTTTTACATTTTTGTCGGAATTTTGTCATAATTTTGTCCCCCACAGTCGTCCCACACGCTCCCTCGCCAGCGTTTTTCTCGCCAACCCGAACACTTATTTTTCAATCTTCCTACCTCTACAATAGAAATCTCAGCAGTAATTATTCAATTTCCGCAAGTCTTGCGGATCGAACAAGCTTTGTCACCATTCAACTAAACTTAATGATAATCGAATTGAGCTTTTTCCACTTTCAGCAATGTTTGCTTGAAACTGAAAATGAAGATTGGATAATCTCATGAACCTGCAAAAAGCCTGAATGTATACTGAACACTGATGTTGCCGATTCGTGAATGAGTATGCAGAGTGCTTTCGGGATTGAGCTTTCTGTTCATTATCAGATGGATGCAGATGGAAATGAACTGAGCGCACACTGCAGTAAATTCAATTGAAAATTGAAAGCTGACACTGATTATTTGCAGCACTGGTCAGAAGGATAATCCATGGTGGCGGATTTTCGAAGACGATGAGGGGTGATGCTGTTTTGTGCGCTGCGTATCTCACAAACAGATCACCAACAAGAGGTAACCTGAGACATGAGACCTGAGACCTGAGACATGAGACCTGAGACATGAGACTTGAGACCTGAGACATGAGACCTGAGACATGAGACATGAGACCTGAGACCTGTGACATGAGACCTGAGACATGAGACCTGAGACATGGAACATGAGACCTGAGACATGAGACATGAGACCTGAGACATGAGACATGAGACATGAGACCTAAGACATGAGACATGAGACCTGAGACATGAGACCTGAGACATGAGACCTGAGACATGAGACATGAGACATGAGACATGAGACATGAGACCTGAGACCTGAGACATGAGACATGAGACATGAGACATGAGACATGAGACATGAGACATGAGACATGAGACATGAGACATGAGACATGAGACATGAGACCTGAGACCTGAGACATGGAACATGAGACCTGAGACATGAGACATGAGACGATCTGAATTCCACACTGTCAAATAAGCCTCACTATATTCTACTATTCTATCAATCTAATTAATTTTGTTTTTTATCTGAAAAATAAACTATCATTGTACGCAAATTTTTAAATAATCATGGTTCTCACGCGTTTTTTTAGTAACGTGCTGATTTTAATTTACGTGCAATTTTTTTAATTAAAATGGATTTTTTACGTGGATTTTCGAATTTCGGGTTTTTTTACAAGGATTTTCGAATTAACGAGGTTTTTTTTTACGCGGATTTTCGAATCAACGCGGTTTTTTTACGCGGATTTTCGAATTAACGCGGTTTTTTTTACGCGGGACGAAATACCTCGTAAAAAAGTGTATAGATAAGTATCTCTCTAAAAGTATTCCCGAGAAATAATTAAAATTCTGCGAAAAGTGTTAATTTCTGCAAAAAAAAGATGAGTTCTTACTTATCCTTAACCGGCAACCGATAGCAAATTTTTTAACTCCTCCTTTCAGCTCGTGATGGAAATAATAATTTGAACATCAACCCCGATAGGATTCCAGCTCGCCACCGGCCGTGTCGTCCTCCATCGCATTCGTAAGTGGGTCTGTAAATGTTTGACTGGGTGTGTGTGTGCTCCGGAAAAGTGAAACATGTACCATGTTTGGGAGAGCAGCAGGACATTATTCCGGTACATTCAGTCGACCGGGCATTTTGGGCCGGAAATAAGAGGTATCCTCGTGTCTGGAGTTTCCTTCCCCGGCCCTTCTTTTTCTGTTTTTGGACATTCGAGAATGTCCCCCCAACTCGATGTCAAATGGCTGTTGCTGGAAATGAAAGCCTTCCTCTTCCCTTCCACGTGGTACGTGTACACATGCTCTCCGCTCGATGGCAACAAGTCTCGTTTGCAATTATGCAAATGTGAGCTTTCGAGCAGTTAGTGAAACGATATGGGGACGAAAATGGAGAAGAAAAGCGGAAACGATGTTAACCATCACCGGCAGCCTCGGGGTCCCTGCCGGAAGGAAGTTGAAAGGGAAGGAAGATGGGAACCCAAGAAGAAGGGCGCGGGGGCTTCCTTCTTTTTGACAACACAACAGAAGAAACTGTGTGACTCACTGAGCTAGAAAAAGGAGATCTCTGAATGGCAACCGAAAAGTGGTTTCTATTCCCGAAGGGCTTCACTTGGAAATGTCACGGTTCATCCGAGCTGCTCCTCCGGTTTAAGTCGAATGGGCCAGAGATGGAGGCAGTCATTTGTGTGTTTCGCATTCAGTTTTTTCCTCTTGCTTTTCGCTTCTTTTCCGGAGTCGAGAGTCGGAAAAGTTTCCTTCTAAGTGGTTGGAAAATATTTCTCAGAGGTGCTTTTATTTCTGCGAAGTATGTTTCTCCGGCGTTAATTTTGGGCGGAACAGATTTTCAGGAATGTTTATGTTAAACGATCGTTTGATGGTATTCCAAGTGACAAACTAATTTGCATTTGTATGGTACACTTACAAAGGCACAGCAGGTTTCTCTGTTAAGAATTTACAGGAGAAGTTTAGAAGAAATTGTTTACCAGATTTCCTCGAATGTCTGGAGTATAAGATGAAAAAAATGAAGCCTTTCTGAAAATTCTAATAGATTTTAAATCTTCGAAAAATTTTCCTGAATCTTATGTGAAATAAAACTCGATCAATTGAGAAAAAGAAATTGAAATTTAAACAATTGTACAAGAACTGTAACTGTTCATACTAACAAAAATAAATGAGAAAAGCAGATTTCACGTGTCAAATTATGCTTGAGCTGTAATCAAAACGCATGAATGTGGAAAGTCTCATACGAGTTGAGATTTGTTGGCAATGAACCAAAAAATTTCACACAGAAACCAAACCAAAGTAAATTGGATGACATATGGCTTGAATGCATGGGAAGAGCATTCGAAAAGAGACAAGCTTCTACCTCGGTTTGATTTACGAATTTGAATATTTCCCGTAAATTATGAGGATGGAAATGATCGGAAAAACTTTTAAGCTCAGCTTTGAGGTCGACATGACATCGAATTTAAACCTGAGAGCTCAAAACGAGTTTTAGAACGTAACAAAATTAAAATTTAAACACTCGCATTTTCAACTAAATTCAAATCAATTTATATTTTAATTTCAAAATAAATCTGAAATTTTTTCACTGGAATTAAAATTATTCACAACCCTGTTATTTTTTTCATTTTTCTTTCGAAATTTGGTTTAGAATTTACCGGATTTACAAGATTTTATATTTCAGATTTCTGATTTAAATTTCCTGATTTCTGATTTTTGACTTCTGACTTCTGACTTCTGACTTCTAACTTCTGACTTCTGATTTCTGATTTCTGATTTCTGATTTCTGATTTCTGATTTCTGATTTCTGATTTCTGATTTCTGATTTCTGATTTCTGATTTCTGATTTCTGATTTCTGATTTCTGATTTCTGATTTCTGATTTCTGATTTCTGATTTCTGATTTCTGATTTCTGATTTCTGATTTCTGATTTCTGATTTCTGATTTCTGATTTCTGATTTCTGATTTCTGATTTCTGATTTCTGATTTCTGATTTCTGATTTCTGATTTCTGATTTCTGATTTCTGATTTCTGATTTCTGATTTCTGATTTCTGATTTCTGATTTCTGATTTCTGATTTCTGATTTCTGATTTCTGATTTCTGATTTCTGATTTCTGATTTCTGATTTCTGATTTCTGATTTCTGATTTCTGATTTCTGATTTCTGATTTCTGATTTCTGATTTCTGATTTCTGATTTCTGATATCTGATTTCTGATTTCTGATTTCTGATTTCTGATTTCTGATTTCTGATTTCTGATTTCTGATTTCTGATTTCTGATTTCTGATTTCTGATTTCTGATTTCTGATTTCTGATTTCTGATTTCTGATTTCTGATTTCTGATTTCTGATTTCTGATTTCTGATTTCTGATTTCTGATTTCTGATTTCTGATTTCTGATTTCTGATTTCTGATTTCTGATTTCTGATTTCTGATTTCTGATTTCTGATTTCTGATTTCTGATTTCTGATTTCTGATTTCTGATTTCTGATTTCTGATTTCTGATTTCTGATTTCTGATTTCTGATTTCAGATTTCAGATTTCAGATTTGAGATTTCAGATTTCAGATTTCAGATTTCAGATCTCAGATCTCAGATTTCAGATTTCAGATTCAGATTTCAGATTCAGATTTCAGATTCAGATTTCAGATTCAGATTTCAGATTCAGATTTCAGATTCAGATTTCAGATTCAGATTTCAGATTCAGATTTCAGATTCAGATTTCAGATTCAGATTTCAGATTCAGATTTCAGATTCAGATTTCAGATTCAGATTTCAGATTCAGATTTCAGATTCAGATTTCAGATTCAGATTTCAGATTCAGATTTCAGATTTCAGATTCAGATTTCAGATTCAGATTTCAGATTCAGATTTCAGATTCAGATTTCAGATTCAGATTTCAGATTCAGATTTCAGATTCAGATTTCAGATTCAGATTTCAGATTCAGATTTCAGATTCAGATTTCAGATTCAGATTTCAGATTCAGATTTCAGATTCAGATTTCAGATTCAGATTTCAGATTCAGATTTCAGATTCAGATTTCAGATTCAGATTTCAGATTCAGATTTCAGATTCAGATTTCAGATTCAGATTTCAGATTCAGATTTCAGATTCAGATTTCAGATTCAGATTTCAGATTCAGATTTCAGATTCAGATTTCAGATTCAGATTTCAGATTCAGATTTCAGATTCAGATTTCAGATTCAGATTTCAGATTTCAGATTTCAGATTTCAGATTTCAGATTTCAGATTCAGGTTTCAGATTTAGATTTCAGATTCAGATTTCAGATTAAGATTTCAGATTAAGATTTCAGATTCAGCAGATTTCAGTTTCAGATTTCAAAATCAGATTTCAAGCTTATTTTCTGCTTATTTTGACAAATTTAAGGCATCGTTTTTCAGAAATAGGCTATCAGTTTTCTCGAACAACTCTTGTTTAAAAAAAAAACAGTCATCTTAGTGTATTTTAGCATTTGTTAGTGTTTTTTGTATCCGTAAGAAACAATTATACATCTTATAGGTGTTTTTTTTTCAAAGATTATTAACATAAGCTGAATTTCGTTTTTTCTAGTTTACCTCAAATAATCGGTGGTTTTCAAGAATGTCGAAATCAATTTGTTTTTTTGGCGAATAGCTCAAAAACTTACTTGAATGATGCCACAAATTATTTTGAATTTTTGTGTAAAATGCAAGGGGCAATTCTGGTCCCTACATTGAAATAATTGATTAAATCTCTCTAATGAATCAAATTCATATAACAAGCGTCAAGAATGCTGTTCTCATGTATTATACATCTGGCTACAAATTTATTTTATCAAATTGAATTCGCTGGGTCTATTTAATTTCATTATTTTTAATTGGAAAATGCTAAAATAGTTTAGCCATATGAAATTTCAACCCTTATACATATTGATCTAAACTTTATACGGTTCAAACTATCCGAAGCAAAAATATTCTGAAGCGCCGAAGCTCGTTCTCAAATATCTTCCTTCCCAAAAAATGCTTCTTCATGAAAAAATAATTTTGATTGCCAGCCCCGGACAAAGTCTATCAGCCAATGGAAAAAGCAGACGAGTCAGCAAAACGTAAATAATCAAAACCAAAACAAAATTCACATCCCGAAAGGGTAACAATAGCCTTTTTCCCCAGCCGGAATGTTTTGGTTCGAATCCACTTTTCCCCTTAAAAAGTTTAGCATGCCTGAAAGTGATCTCTTTTTTTCCGGACATTCGATTCCATTGCCTTCGGAAGGATTATTTAATTTTTGTTTTTTTTTTTGCCTTTTACTCAATACTCTTTTTTCAATTGAAATTATGCTTCTAGCAATCACGCAACATAAATGCAGAACACAGAAGACCCAAGCAGCAGCAAGATGGGCTTCTGATCTTAATCTTCGTTGTTTCATTTATATTTTTGGCAAATCGTGGGCACCCCATAGAGCACGCATCATGAGCTAAGCGAAGCAATTACGATAAATGGGTTTCGGAGAGCTGCCGGTCGATAAGGCAAAACGGAGAATTGAGCTGGATTCCCTTGAACTTTTGAACTGGGTAACAGGTAATTACGGAGCATTCGAAAGGAAACAGAAGAGCAAAGCATAATTTTAAGATAGAAGGATGGGAAATTGTGATTCAAAAATCCATCATTGGCAACCCACATAAGATACTGAAGAGCATAAATAAAAATTTAAAAAAATACACTGAAATTTATTTTTTTTTTCGAAAGAATTAAATGAGTGAAATTTTTGTTCAATTTCGAGCATTTTATTTTGGTCGAAAAGTTGAAAGCAAATATGTGCCCAAAAATCCCCATTTAAACCTTATTGAAATTTCATTCATAAAATATGTGTTCCTTTCCTGATTCATGGCTCAGCACAAATGCCGGAGAAATATTTCCCATCAAAAACTTGTTGCCGACAATACATAAAATGCCCCCATACATGCGCTTTCAAAAGCGTCGCCGTACCGGATATGAGTAAACTTTCATGATTCGAAATCAAATCACAGCTACAAATTCCAAAACGGATAACGGCTGCTTCCCATCTGCATCCCCTTCGCCATCATCATCGCCATCATCATGACACGTTCCGGCAGCTTCATCCGGAAAAGACGATTAAGACGAAAACCATATGATATTGGGATTCGGAATATGTGGATGATGCTCGGTTGCCAACAACCAGAACGTCAGAGAGGATGCAACAGGAAATTATATTACATATTCATTCATTCTTTGTTGGACATGAGCTGCCTGCCAGAAAGCACCCTTCATTCACACTTGAACTGGAACAGGAGATTTAATGTTGAGATGTGTTGATATATTTTTTTATAACTTTCCCAACAAGAACGCAAAAATGTGAAAACAAATTTTCAAAAAACGACTTCTTAGACTGATTATTAAAAATTCAAATACTGTTTAAACAATCAAGAAATTTTCCACCAAAGAATTCTGCATTTGAAACTAACATAAAATCAGAATTTCGCAAAAAAAAAAAATTATCCAGTACTTAAATATGAGTAATTTGGTCGAGAATCAAATTTATGTTGTCTAAACTGCAATACATTCAAAAATTCTTTCAAGACAATTTGCCAATGACACTCGATGCAAAAACAGAACTAAGTTAATTTTTTGTTGCCAAAAAAATGAATTCCAGTCCCCAAAATCGATTTTTGGCCAAACATGTTTTTCGAGATGACACTAGATCTCGACGTTTCATGCATATTTAAGTCATTTATTTATCATCAAAATTTAATTTTCGATTTTCCGAGTTTCCTTTGGTCCATTGGAGATTTTTTAAACTTTAAAGTCAATTTTTGACAAAAAGATTTTTAGAGATAACACCAGATTTCGCGGGCTTCTCCAATTTTAGTCATTTAGCATCAAAGTGGAAATTGCGATTTTTCCGATTTTCTTTGGTGATTTTCGAGAAAAGAAAACGATACTTTGAGCGCATTGAGGCACTGCTAAATCAAGTCCGATTGAGCTGAAATTTTGCACGAGTAAGTTTTTGTTGGGAAATTCTACAAAATAAAATAATCTACATAATAAATTTTCAAAGTTTTATCTTCAAATATTCCCCATACACGGGGTGGCCAGCGAGTTTCGATTTTCAAATTCCCGGTTTTCCCGGGTTGCTCGTTAAATATTTAGTTGCTCGTATATTATTTCCCCGGTTTTTTATTATCATGAAGAAATCAGTTTGTCGTTCTTTTTTACTAAAATGTAGATATTTAAATATATGAATATTTGTTTGGATACTTTACAAAAATATGTTGGATTTGATAATATATTGCTTTAATTTAACTCCATGTTATCCAAAAATTGGATCCGAAGATTCAATGGAAAAATTTATTATTTTTTTCTGTCCTCATACTGAAACTTTTTCATTGAGCCTTGGTTTCTGATATTAGAAATATGAACCTGAAAATGTTATTTTGGATTGAATTACTTATCCATAAATTAAAACTGAATTTCAAATTGGAATTCATAATTCGAATTTTAGTTTAAATTTAAATATCTGATGTTAGCTCAAGATTCATTTTAGGTGGAAATAAGTTTTTTGTTAGACAATTCAATAATAATTTTTTCAAAGAACGCGTATCTGAGCTCTGGGTGCTAGATTCTAAATTTGAACTATTAGCTTAGCTTAGCTTGATTGACTACTCATATCCACCTTAAATCATTGAACTCGAAATGCTTCATTACAGATTTTTTTTTTCAAATCGATTCTAGAGGAACTTCTTTTTTTACATTTTTTTTCAATCTATACATTTCGAATTTTATGATCGCTGGCGTGGCTAAGCAGAACAAGTTCCACGTCGCCAATGGTTGCTACTCCGTGATTAATCGAGGCCATCAATTTTGCACTAAGTCCAAAAGAATGGTGCTTGGGATTAGCAGCCGTTCTCATTGCACAAAACTAATGCTCTCCCTTTTTTATATGATTAATAACGGCGCCGGCCACGTCCTAGTAGTCAATGGGGGGAAGGGAAGGATTGTTAGTAAGATACTCTTTAAGTTCAACTGGCAACCTCTCGCTCCTGCATACTCAAAAAAATTGAAATAGTCAGAACCAGAGATAGGTTAGTATCACAATCTATGGAAACCGTCTATACGTCTGCGAATCCATATTCAAGTATCCAAGGAAGGGGTTGTGTTAGTTGGTTAAAGGTAAAGATCTGGATCCATTTTGGTAAATGGTGCGATCAAGATTGTCCTACACCTCCTACGCTCCTAGACATTTCCTAAGGAAACTCCTGTTTCTATGAGGCATTTCATAAACGTCCAATAAAAATGAATAGAATAATATATTGGAAGCAAATCAATACCACCCAATTTTCCTCCTTGATAAACTAGCTCTTTTTCCTAACCTTGATCCCTGTTGAAGCAAAGAGTTTACAAAAGGGCTTTAATGGTTGAAGACGGAAAGCAACTAAAAATGGATTATGTTATAACATTAAGAGAAAAAAAAAATTCCAAACTGTTTCATATGCTTAATGCCTTTTTAAAAACTCTTTGATTCTAATATTTTGAATAATCAATAAAGGTTGACACTGTTTATTTAGAAAAAAATTAAATCAAGGTTATCAACTAAGGAAATTTCAATTCGGATTTGATGTATTGATTTTGAGATATGGTAATCGCATTAAATTTGCATTAGTTCACCCGGAGAATCACCAGTAAGTTAAACTATGTGAATGAAATATTTTCTAATCTCTTAATTACAAAAATGTAAAAAAAAATTACAAAACTTTTATTAAATCATATTTTGCTGAGATTTCTCAAGTTCATTCACATCTTTTTAACGATTTGGTTGTGTTTCCGGGTTTTCTGAATTTTTTTTAATAAATTTTGAAGAAAATGTATGTCAAATAACAAATTATCTGTGCCAGGAATCAATCAAATATGAAAAACCAAATTAAACAAAATTTAAAAAAAAATCGGGAGCTTGCTTCTGTGTAAGATCAATGTAAAGTGTTTTGCTTTTCTGGATGGACAGTACTTTTAAATCCGCAAATAAAATATTTCCCTTTATATCCTCCTACCTCTATGTTCTTGTGCTAGATACGCTTCATAGTTTCTTAGGCTCATCTCTAATTTGTTTTTTTAAAGAATGTATTTTCAGTTTAGTGAGGTATGTAACATTTTGAAATAATTAATTTTGTTTTTGACACATTTTGATGATGTTGACGAAAAATTAAGAGTGGGTGGAAATTTTGTCCAATTTTCAAAGTTGTCCTTGTAACAAAGAATGTGGGAACTTTGATTTTGCAAAATAACAAGAACAGGGAGGAATGAAGCGCGTAATTCCAAGCCAAACGCTTCATAGAATTATGTAGGGCTTTAGTCAAAAAGAAAAAAAAACAGATTAAAAATAATAAAGAACGAGCTCACCAAATCAAAGGGATTACAGATGATTCAGAACACAGGAACAGGGGTTGATGTTGGGAAAACTGCCGGTTTAGCAGGAACCAAAGCTACTTGTAAGGTCTTCTTTTGGGTGGGCCAAATTTTCAGAGTCCGACCGGTTACATTTTCCGAAACTAAATCACCATAAAAGCAGTAAATTTTCCTTCATCATCTGGGTCGTAGCATTCCTGGGCAATCTGGGTGGTGTAGCGCTTGCCCCGTGCACTGTTTCACTTTAGAAAATATCAATTTTCAGATCACATTTTCAACAGAAAACTTCAATTTTCTTCATTTAAGCACTTGAAAACTCATAAATTTTTCTCAATTTGATGATTCTAGATTCTAAATTTGAACTATTAATAAAAATATCCAAAAATTTTCAGTCCGGCTAAAATGTATTTTAACGTAAACTTTTAATTTGAAATTTTAATCAAAATTTTCAAAACCGTGCTGGGGGTGAAATTTTCAAAATTCTTGATTTTTTGTAATGAACTTTAATAAATATGATTCCGAAACTTATACACATATAATAAAAATTTATTCACATTCCTTTCCTTATGAAGGATGCGGTTATCAGTAAAAGCGCAATATTTCTGAATAAAACAAACCAAACAAATTGTCTTTTATTAGATTTTTTAAAGTATGGGCAAGATAAAATCGATTTCATGTACTTTCCCAAATTCAGAATAGCCGAAAATTGGTCAATTTCAGTTCACTCTCATTTGTTCGACATATGCATTAGATTTTTTGGTTGGACGCTTCAAAATTGTTTCCCGTACATTTGAAATATTTTCTTCACATTTCTGCTTATTTTCAGATTTGATTAAGCGTAGCGTATCTCTTATGAAGTTTTGAACATAGCAAATTCTTGACCTGTTGTACGAAAGATGCTTAGCATCAATCTTAAGTTTCAAAATAAGAATTCTGGAAGAAAGACTATCAACATATGAATGAAATGTTATCAAAACTTTTTATTTCTATAATCAATTTCTTCATCAAGACTTTCAGGTTCATTTTTTTCTTAAGATTCGCAAAGCAAGGGCATCTACTATAAAATATACATTTCTCACCTTTATATTTTAATATTCACACACAATATCCGTGAGCTAAGAAATAGTTTAACGACGACAATTTTTTTCTGCTACATTATGTAATTTCAATTACGTCTAAAATATTCCGGGACTGAAACTGGAACACTAAAAAGGTAAGTACTGAGCACATTAATTCCAATTTTTGAAAATAATCTTGATTTCATCAATTTTTTCCTCAAGGAATTTTAATTTCGATTCTTTCCCGATTTTTTTTTATGGTTTGCCAGCCCCTCAAAACTCTGGAGTGTAAAGCTTCTGGGGGTAAAATTATTCGTGATGAAATGAATTTCCATGATCATTTCCATGGTCATTTCCAGGGTCATTTCCATGGTGCTTTCGAGTTTCCAATCTCAAATTTCCGGTATTTTTTAAATAAATTTTATAAATTTTCTTGTATGAAAATACAAGAATCATTTATCAAAGTGTTGTGAATTTAAAATTTTTTTTCTAATCCATCTCAAAGTTCAATTCAGATTAAAATGATAGATTTAAAAAAAAAATAAGTATAAGAAGGCGGAATGCAAAATAGCAAGAAAATAGTTCTAGTTATTTCGTCGAAAATTACCATCGTTCTTTTTTTTTTATAAAGAAATGATTCCAACTGTGTGTGTTAGATGAAATTTCAGGCACTACATAAGATAAAAATCGTTGTTAAAAAAAAATTACCCTCGTTCTTTTAATTTTTTTCCCTGGCTCCCGAATTCAGGAATTTGAAAAATAATCATGAACGATGAATTTCGTATTTCATTATTTTACGATAAATCAACATTACATTTCGATTTAAAAGTTAAGATTTTATTTGAGCTTAAGCTTATTAGCTCAAGTTTAGTTTAGTTTAAATAATAGTTAATTGTAAATAAAAATATTTCTGTTCTCGCTCATTTTAAAATTTATATCTTGAGATTTGACATTTACATTAGAATTTTCAATATAAGCTGATTTTTTTTAAAATATTTGATTTTTTGTGATAAATACTCAATTTATATGACTCAGAAATTTTCAAACGTGATTTGATAGCTTATAATCAGTTTTTTTATTCATGCAACAAAGAAAGCGCTAAATTTGTAACAGATTCATATAAAAACATGAAATTTTATTCTACATATTGTGCATTCATCCATAACAAATGAAAACGAATAAACAGCAACAGCAGCCTTAAAAATCAGCGCTTTCTAAACCAATCCGTCTTTTCCCAACGGAAGGCCAAATAAAACAAACGAACAGCAGCAGCAACCTTCAAAAACTGCGCTTTCTAATCCAATCCGTCTTGTTTTCACTGGGAGGTTAAATAAATAAAAAACATTCAGCAGCAGCAGCTGCTTTCAAAATCTGCGCTTTCTAAGCCAATTTGTCTCCAGGGGAAGGTTAAATCGAAACAAACGAACAAACTGCAGCAACAGCCTTAAAAATCTGCGCTTTCTAAGCCAATCTGTCTTTTTCCACCGGAAGGCCGATTGAAAAACAAACAATCAGCAGTAGCATTAATCAGCATTTTTTTCAGTTGCTCTGTCTTATTTTCCGGAAGAACAAACAATCGTAGCAGCCGCCTTTACAATCTGCGCTTTTTCAGTCGCTCCGTCTTATTTACCGGATCCGGAACCATTTTCAACTAATCTGTGCTCACCTTAACTATTGCACAATAATTGTCGTTAATTCACGATTCTTATGAATCTCATTTCAGAGATTCACGTCTGTCGCTCACAAGAATAGAGTAATGCCAGAGTTGTGTTTTTGTTTACACTTCGAAGCTTCGCTTCCGGGATTGACACATTTTTTTTTATTTATGTATTTTTTTGTACATTCTTCGTCTCACCTCTACAGATACATCTGAAATTTCAAGAAAAAATAAAACAAAACAGAATTGAAAATGAAAACATTATTTCGGGGAAAAATCTAGATACTGAAACATTTATGAAGATTGAGAAATTAAAAATGGAATAATTTCACCGTAGGACTTTCATTTGCTTGGAAAAATGGAACCATTAATTTTATCCAGCAATCAGCAATGTTTAAAATTTTCAAAATAGAATATTGCAAAAGAAAAATTATTGCTCATAATTCATTTATACTTTAAAATAAATTCAAAATTCTGGAAGAAATGGCATCACTGTGAAAGTGAAAACAACCTGCATAAAATGCACTAATCAATACTAACACAGCAACCTAAAATAAGGTTTAAAAGAACCAAAAACTTTATATCCATAAGAAGAATTTAACTGACATTTAATTTATTTCATTTAAAGTTAAAAAAGAATAACGTTTAAGTTTTTTTTTTATTTTATTAACCCTGTTATACATTTTTAAACTGTTGTGCTGTCAAATGCTTTTCGAAAAAAATGGTTTTTTTAAATGCAAAAAAAGAAAACTATCGATTGAATCGAATTTCAAAATTCCGAAAACATCAATCGTCATTTGACCAGATTGAAGTTTTATACATACAATCCTTCCAACTAAATTTGACAGTTGTTCATGGTTTTACGGCAAAAGTTAAGAAATTTTTACAAAAAAAAATATCAAAGTTCGTTGATTCGTTTGAATCGAAGAAACTTTGGTAAAATCAAAACTCCTTGCCAAAATAAATAGTAATCGACCCACAAGGCACTTGAAAACTTTACATCCACCAATGCTGATTTATTTTTTTTTAAAAAAGATTGATACAGTTTTATAAAAAAAATCAACTTAACGGTTTTTTTAAATGCAGAGTTAAATAATTATGCAGGACATATTTTAAGTTATTAAAACTCCTAAATAACTTTTTCCAACAGACGATCCAGCCAAAGGCTGAACGTCTTTTAAATAAAGACAAAAAGAACTTTTATCTACATAACTCAATCCTTGACTTAAGAGCTACTTAAACGGTTTGAAATTAAACATTTGTTTATCCGCTTGAAAATAAATTTTGATATCTCAGCAATCATTGATCAACATCTGTAACGATTATTAATATTTTTAAGAACCTATTTTTCTTTTCCTACTTAAAATTTAAAATCAGTTAAATATAATTTTAAAAATTAAAATAAGAACTTATGGGCAAAACAATTAAAAAAGTACATCAGACTGCTGCACCTCCCACGACTTATTTTGGATGTTTTTCTTGCTTGAAATAGAAATTGTGGAGACGATTTTTTTAATCTTTAACAAGCGCATCGAATTTTGATTTGTTATGGAAATTTTAATGAGGAAACAAAATTTTCCAATCAAAAATCGCCAGAGATGTACTGAAATTTTGAAAAAATATAACTTAAGATTTTTAATTCTTCATCGTTGTAATTGTTTACATTTGTCGTACTCGCCCTTTTTAAAATTCGTAATTTTTGCGTATAGTATCGTTCAGAAAATTAAAATAAGCTTGAAATCAAGTTTGTCTTTAGATAAATGGTTGAACCTATTCTCAAGCTTCATTTTTTGTAAACATGAAAAGAAGTTAAGTTTTTCATGGAAATAGTTATAACCATTTCAAAATAAGAAATCTGATTGCAATGAAAATTAATTAAAAATGGCAGGTTTTGCTGGTTGAAGTTTTGATAGATTCAAAGAAAAGCTTTTGTCAAGATAAAATAAGTCCACAAATGCGTTGGCTATGTAAAGCACTTTTGCGTTTCTTGTTTACATCCTAAGGTTAACTTTAGGAAAATATATTTTAAAATATTGTTATTGCATTACATAAAATATCTTTTCTGGGATAATATTCTGCTATTTCATAGAAAAAAAAATATGAATCTCAATGGATTTTATTCTGGAACACGTTTTTTTTTTTGTTCAATTTCCGTGATCCTTTAATGTTTATGATTTCAAATAGATGTGTGACATTATAGCGGTAGTATTCCTCTAGTACCTCCATTTATTTTTATAAAACATAGTTAGGTATAAAATAATTTTATATCACTGTTATTGGAACCTAATTACCACTTTTAAATTTCGTTGTTACTCAGTTAAAAAATTTCAATTTTTTTATTTTTCCTTGATTTCAGTTATTTTTCACCATAAATTGAGTCTTCCATTTGAGACTTTGTCTAACACTTCCAGTTTACCAGAATCGATTTGTTCTCCCTCAAGTGGGGTTTGCTTTTGTTCCAATTTACATAAATGTTTACATGTGTTGCTTTGAGTCAGGATTGCCAGGAATGTTAACGCCCCAACCTATTCTTGTCCATGTAATAAGTAATCAAGGAGCACTCCAGAACAGGAAAGGGAAAAGGCAATTTTATTGATACAAACCAGTAAACTACCTACAAACTCAATTATGCCAGGCCGTCCGTCCATCATCTCCGAATTCGGTATTCGATACAAGCATCATTCTGTTTTCAATATTTATGCCCTCAATAGGGAGCAACTTTAGTGTTGATTCACTTTCTCCCAGAGTCAATCAAACTGAACGGAGGCTCCTGTTTACAATCATAAACTTTTTACACTGCTGGATGCTGGTTATAAAGGAATTTAATAAAGATCAATTTGCTATCATTTCTTTCAAATGAACATCAAATTTGATGTTCATTTGCTACTAATGGTGATCAAATCTCCTCCTTTAACGAACACCAATCATTCTCGAAATCATGACTCATAACTATAAAGCATTTAAGAGGGGGTTTGGATTCTTTATTGCCAGCATAACGAAACCGGTGTAAGCGCTTTGCAAAATCAATCCCGCTCCTGTGCTAAAATATGGTAGCTTCGTTTGGCTCGAATTTCATCATTAAATTTCATCCCAAAACAGCTTTGCTTGAATTGAGGAACAAAAAAAAAACCAACTGGAATTCCTCGAGACTTTTTGGCGGCACCAGTTCGAAATTTTTTTTCTGGTGAAAAATCCTCCCACTCAACCAACCCTAAAAAGGTAAATTTTTGGCAGCTGCTGATAATGTGAAAATATTTGAATCGATAAAGGACAACCAAATTCTTTTTTTTTTTTCACTCTACATTTTTTCCTTATCAGCAGGTACACTTTCTAACTAATGTATGAAAGTCTTGACATTTCAATGAAGGAAAATGATAATGGAAGAAGAATTATGAACTTCAAAATTTAACCTGCGCTAAGGAAAACAAGAGAGACATCTCCTAAATAAACAGTAAAAGTTTTCTGCAGTTCAACAGTAAAAAAAATTCGTTTTGCGATATCGTGTTTATGACTATCTGTGGCTATGAAAAGTTTTACGAAACACTGCCATCGCCATAACATAGCATGATGAACGTTCATTGGGGATCCTTCCCTGGTAAAACTTTGTGGTCGTATACTTGTTATCTTTACTTTCAAAATATGATCTTTTCAGTACATTGTTTTGGATTGGTATAGTTTGGCGTTCTTTGCAGGATGTTAGTTTTCGATTTAGTATTAAGAAGAAGAGTTTGGTTGAGTTTTTAAATCATTCCTGATTTTTCGATTGGTTTATAGGGCAAAAAGATCAATCAAGCATCATCGTTATTTTAAGAAAAAAGTTAAAGTAACAACAATCAATTTTCATGGTTTATCAGTTAGAACAAAAATATATATGCAAGATTGAATAACATCAATAAATATGAAAATTATATCATTTGAAGTGTACGTATGTCATTGAAACTGCAAGCAAAATATTATATTATAAGACACCCCAGTTCACCAAATGAGTTGAAAATATTGGGTCTCCTGGACAGATCAAGGAAAAGTTGTTGATCCCAAGTTTTCGATTTGACAAAAAAACCACCAAAAAATATTACAAACTTTAATACCTCAGGAACTAGAAATATTATATTGGGACTTTGATAGGTGTTCACGAGAATTTGTTTCAAAAACATGATGAAATTATTAAATTGATAATAATGATATACAGTACTGGACAAAATAAAGTACGCACTAGCTATTGAAATTTTCAAATGCCTGTATCTTTTGAAACATAAAAAATATCAACTCGAAATTTTCAAATAAATTATAATATTTTTCAGACACTTTCGAATGGTGATAAAAAAAATCGGAAAATTTAGGCATAG
Source organism: Uranotaenia lowii (assembly GCF_029784155.1). Classification (NCBI taxonomy): domain Eukaryota; kingdom Metazoa; phylum Arthropoda; class Insecta; order Diptera; family Culicidae; genus Uranotaenia; species Uranotaenia lowii. The sequence goes on from NC_073693.1 coordinate 324,117,592, forward strand.
TTGTAGTGAAAGTCAGTTTTCACAACCACAACAACATTCTTAATAACCTATTACTCTGCTTAGAAAATTGCTCCGTCTTTTTTAAGCCAAAAAGGAATAAATTCCCTGCGAAACCCATCGACAGTAAGAGTTTTATCAGATAAACTTTAACCGAACACCACTTAATGAGAAAGCGGGAGACACGAATAGCGCAATCTGGCGACAGAAATGGAAGTATTACACTGTGAATTTTTAAGGAGCTTTGATCAGAGATGCCAATTGTTCTTATTTTTCAGGGTTTGTACTGATTTTCGAGGACCATTTTGAAAAACTCTCTGATTTTTTAAAAATGTTCTTTAATTTTTTTCCAAAAAATCGCCAATAAGGATCGAATTTGCAGTGAACATCGAACAAATCTGTAATAAAATAGTTGAAACCATTTAACCGATGCTAATCTTCGGTTCAGATGATATTTAAATTGTGTTATTCGGTATGAACTGAAGTCCAGCCAAGAAGATGCTCTATTCTGTTGCATGTTTTAAGGAGTCTTTACCACCTATTTATGCTGTGTTTATACAATCTAGTAATGTCCTGTAAAATTAATCTAATCCTGTTGTTTGACAATACCACCTGGCACCTCTGTTGGACAAACACATAAAGTGTTGCCTTCCGAATAAATTTTCTAAATCAAAAGTAACCGATGGATTGATGTTGAAGTTAATTTGGTGTAAGTCAGAATCGCTTTTATTTAATTTTATGATCCAAAAATAGTGGAAGGATGCCCATGAGCTTTTTTTTATAATTTAAAATACCTAGTTGCAAAAAGATGTATTTAAATAATACTAATCTCTTTTCCATCCAAATTGGCATCAGCCTTTCAAGTTATTCTAAAAACTTATGTCTGAAGATTCTCAAATCCACATTCAATTTACATTTCCATAATAAATACCAACATTGAACTTAACATGAAGTTGTTGCGCTTGACCTCACCTGAAAACTTCGTTACGTCTTTAAAAAAATGATGCAAATTTTACTCTTTAATGTTGAACTATTTGCCTCTTCTTTTATTTTTATTCGGGAGCCATTTTAAAGCATTGAATTTTTAAACCTGGTTCAACAATTTTGAACATAAAATAGAAATTTTCTATTATCCCTCCACCTAGGAAACAAGGTGTGAATTTTGGTTTGGTTTGGTTTGAAGTATCCAGAATCTAACAAGAAAAACATAGCACAAGATATAAAGAACATCATATGTTGATCAAAAATCGTCGAAAACTTCATTAGTGGGTTAATTGGAAAGCTAGATATTGTTTGTTACATTAAAAAGTATTAGTGCATTTTGCTCAGAGTGTTATAAAAAATAATGCGAAAACTAAAAAATCGGAATAAATTGCACGAAAGCTTGTATGCAACAAAATTGCATACTATATCATTGCACAAAATCTATAATTCAAGTATTTATCATCGGAAAATTCAATAACATCAAGAAAACATAAGGTGAAATAACTTCCATCTTCCAAAACGTTGGATTTTGGTCTTGTGATTTTTTCGGACACATGAGTTTTGTTTCGAAATTTACATAAAATACTTCAAACTTTATATATTTCCCCCTGCGGGGTTTTTGGAAATTTCCAAGGTGGGAGGAGGAGGGTTACAAAAAAAGAAATTCATATTTGTTCCAGCCTTATTTAGTTTCAAAAATTTTCATGGTGGAAGAATAGGAAATTTTTTTTTAATTATACATAACTGGCATCCCTGACTAAGTCATGTCCGGAATACACGCTTTAACGATTTACACAAATTTCTCGAATTAGTGCTTCCATTTAGTCCACTAGAGGATGCTGATGCTGTTGCCTATTCATTGAATGAAGATAAAGACTGTGGTAAATATTGGTTAAGTTTTTTTGATTTTATTTGCTTATCGTTTCAAAGATGCGAGTGAACCCGATAAGATGGTAGAAAAGCCATTGTCCGTAGATATTCATAAACTTCAAGTTGAAACCATCAGGTACGTTTGTTCTAAAGCAAAATTGCTTAAAAATACATCTTAAAAGAACCAGGATCCAAGAGCCAAAACCAAAAGGCTGAAAACCGCAGCGATACAATTTAAACATTCTTCAACACATTATGGACAATAATTAATCATCATTTTTGGTTTAGTAAATTTGAATGCTTTGCAAGAATTTACTGTCAAATAAATATCATAATCAGGACGTACCGATGTAAATTGAAGAAAATTTCATTGATTTTTTTACTTCAAGACTCAGAACTGAGGTTATATTTTGTTCAATAACACTGTTGTCACACAAAGCTTGCAGTGCTAGTATTTATTTACATACACCTACAGTCTAGAAGTTGATGTTTAAGTTCTTATTTCTTTTAAACCGAATCAAAAACAGGCATCATCATGATTAAAAGCGATGAAGTTTAAAACACTTAGGGGGCAGTGTTCGGCATCGCTAACTGAAAAATTAGCGCTAATTAGATCGCTAACTCATTCAAAGCTAGCGATCGCTAATTAAATACGCTAAATGTGTCGATTAAGTTAACGCTTTAAGCTAAAAGCGCTAATCGCTAATGAATGAGATGAATTGATCGAATTTTCATATAATTGTATGAGCAAAAAAAACTGTCAAAGATGAGAATTTTAACAAGAGTCTGTGTTCTACTATTTAAAAAAAAGCTGAATTTTCGACCAATTACAAAAGCAAAGAACAGAATGTGGAAGATCTTTATCTCTTTTTTTTAATTTAAATTTTGGTTAAAAATTTACTCGATTTATCGGTTTTGTGCAAAGTAGATAGTATGAAATTTCGTTGCAAACAATCTTTTGTGCAATTCATTCCATTTTTAGACGTGTTTCGATCACTGTTTGATTAAACTTTAGAATTTTGTTAATATTGCTCGGTGAAATAAATGACTATATACTTTGTTCTATTACGTTTCGATTTACTGTTATTATTCAATCACCTTCAGATCAATCTATTTCTGTACCCCCATGCGGATGGATACGGGAATAGTAATTAGTGTACGAACAGTATTGTAATTCATTTTATAATTAGTTTGAGTTTTTTTTTTTAATATTCTATAGGAGATTTGAAAATGATTGAAAAATAACAATAAATCGATACGTAAAAGAATAAAGTACATAGTCATTTATTTCACCGAACATTTTAAACAAAATCATTCCATTTCGCCTTGTATTGCATTATTTTATCATCATTGAAATTTTTTTAACTGTTCTCCCCTTTTTCAAACTTCCAGGAGCATTATCAAACGAAAACCATTTATACAATTTCTATTTGAACTGAAAACGAAGGCTACAATGGGGCTACAATGGTTAATCTTATTTTTTTATGAACTCATCTTTAAAATCTCCAAAAACTGTATTGAGAAAAGTAAATATCTCAACCATTTGAAAACAAATGCTGATGAAGATATGTTTAAAATAGTTTTATATTGTTTAGCACCTTTCATTGTTATCTTCTTCTTTAAATGTTGCGATAAAAGTGATAAAAGAGAAAGAAATGTCACTAAATTTATCTTTTCTCTAAGTTAAGTATGCATTCCTCCAACTAATCCGATTATGCAATCAGAATGATGCCCAATGTCACCTTAACTTAATTAATGACGAAAAGGTGGATACAAATATATAGAAGTTAGCGGTCTTCAATTAGCGGAACCAAAAAATAGCGGAACTTTTTAATTCGCTAGATCAATCAAAACTTAGCGGCAAAATCAAACCGCTAACAAAAACCTAGCGGACTAACTAGCGAATAGCGGATTAGCGCTTTTGTGCCGAACACTGTTAGGGGGGAAAGGGCTTAACGAGCACCCGAGGCATAGTAAGCACTCCTCTTTTCCACAAAAGAACAAATTTTCTCAAAAAAAATTTCATGAGGAACAGTTCTGAAGTTCCTATAGTATTAATGTTTCAACAAAAAAGAAATCTGCGAATCATTTTTACAGAAATATTAAAAAAAAAAATAAAAACAACAAGGTTCTCAAGTGACGAAATTAGTATAATTTTTGAGCCCCGAAAAATAAGTTCTTATGATCGTTCAATCATCTCAATCGATAAGATACGCACTGCAACATGATGTACACAATATTCATCAATTTTCACTTTCATTGAATTTTTCATTTTTCACTGTAATCAATTTAAAAACGCGTTTTTACTTTATCTTGTTGAATCGGGGCGTATAGAGTACAATTGATCAGGGCACGATGAGAATTCTCTGCTGTAGAATCAAGCAGCGAATTCAACTCGATGAAATCAACTGAATAATGAAGCTACATCTTGACTGACTTTTATCTGAAGATTTAGCCTATTGGTAAGGTGTTGGAGAGGTAATCAAAAGACTCGAGTTCGATTCCTGGTTGAGGTGATTTTTTTTATTTACCATTCATGATCGACTATTTTTTTATTGTTGCATTATATGGATTGTAGTATCATCAAGATCATCATCAACAGAGTAACAGAAACATAATGTATTAGTGTAAGTGAATTGTTTGTGTTCTGCAAATAGACATACATTTTTCTGTTATCGTTTTGTGTGATGGATCTACGACTCATCGTTTAGTGCAAAATGCATCGATCATGAATGGTGAATGGAAAAAAAAGATCCCTCGATCAGGAATTGAACTGGAGTCCACTGACCAGATGAAAGAAGTAAAGCTGAAGCTTTATAATTCAGTTGACTTCATCGAGTTGAATTCCCTGCTAGATTCTAAGGCAGAAAATGCTCATCGTGCCCCGATTAATGGTGCTTATACTGCCCCAGTAGGGGTTCTCATTATGCCCCTATAGTGACTAATTATCAGCTTTTGGCAAAAACATTTAAAATGCATTTTTAAACGTTTTCATCTTCTTTTTTAAGTTTTAGTCATAGACTTTTTCAGTGTCTGAACACGAAGCAAAAAAGTAACTCACAAATTATAGCTGTTTTCTATGGTTAAACTAACGTCCTTCTTCGGGTGGTTATTATGCCCTTATCTCCCCTAGTAATCAGGAAACTATGTCAAAAAAAAATATTTTATTTCAGCTTAAAAACTATTTCAATCAAGATTATAGATCAAAGCAATTTAAATATAAATAAAATAAAGTAGCTCACAATAAATCCGGAAAATGGTTGAAAAATCTGATAAGGACAGTTTTGCCACATACCATACTTAACATTTGATGAGCGCTTCAGTTTTACCTGAAAATAAGAAAAAAAAATCTTTTAGTATCAAAAATATCTGTAAAGCGATGTATTATGAATCATAGCTGAAACTGTTGAAAGGATTATGTAGGTACATGTTCTTGAATTGTTTTAAAGGAAAACTAAAATACCACAATATAAAACTATTTTGTATTAAAAACGTTTGAAAACACAAAATTTAAACATCAATAACTTCAATGTAGCTTCATTGTAGCAACCTCCCAAAAACGACACAAATTTCTCACAAAATAAACGGACCAATTCGCGGATTCATAATCTCGAATGACAAATACCCGCTATTATTAAGGAGATTGTGGGGTAGTCCTCCATCATAAAACATAACACAATGGAAGAATTTGCTCCCGCAACCCAAAACATCCCTCAGCCCGTTTTGAAATAATAAAACATAAAAAAAAATGCCGGCATATAGCGCAGACAACGACCGGTCGATGTTCTTTGCTTTAGATGGGTAACCTACGTTGTGCAATCATGCGGAATTAAATCGTCATCTAGAAACATCTTTATAAGCCGACCATAAATGCCAACGAGGCGGCTCACGTTGCTCTACACACCCCAGTGTAAAACAACTACAAAAAAATGGAAACATCCCGACGCATCGTCTCGTAACACACACAGTTTAAGGTGAAATCGTTGTTTTTTTATCCGCTCTACGGTCGTCACAAAACTGACAACCGAGTTGCCATTCCAGGTTACCCGCTTGTTTAAAGGGAAGGAAAAAATAAAACAAAACAAAAACAAACAAACGAACAAACGGGTTGCCATATGAGAGACACGCACAAGCTGATAAACACACTATAAGCCACCCACTCGTTTAACCTCCACCCCCTGATACAACCATCGTCTAATCATAATTGGTTTATCTTTACACCGAATTGGATTTTTTTAAGTCAGCCAAGCACCTGCTCTTTTGAAATGGATTAAAGGCAAGATTTAAAACAGGAACAACGTGAAAGTGTTCCACCGAATGCGAAGTAATACCCATTCCAGATTTTACCACAGGAACCCACCAACAACATTCACGTGCCCTTCTCCGGTTAATTGTATGCCCACAAAAAATCCTTTTTCCATTGATAAGAGGAGTTTTGTCGTAAATTGCGCGAGCTTCCAGGGGCTTTTCTTTTGAATCCAATGTCAAAATGACAAAAAAAATTACAAGAATGACAAAACTGACAAAACTGAAAAAACTGAAAAAACTGAAAAAACTGACAAAACTGACAAAAATAACAAAAATGACAAAAATGACAAAAATGATAAAAATGCAAAAAAACGACAAAAATGACCAAAACGATAAAAATGACATAAATAAATGAAAAAATGGCTAAAATGACAAAAATGAAAAAAATGGCTAAAATGGCTAAAATGACAAAAATGACAAAAATGGCAAAAATGACAAAAATGACAAAAATGACAAAAATGACAAAAATGACAAAAATGACAAAAATGACAAAAATGACAAAAATGACAAAAATGACAAAAATGACAAAAATGACAAAAATGACAAAAATGACAAAAATGACAAAAATGACAAAAATGACAAAAATGACAAAAATGACAAAAATGACAAAAATGACAAAAATGACAAAAATGACAAAAATGACAAAAATGACAAAAATGACAAAAATGACAAAAATGACAAAAATGACAAAAATGACAAAAATGACAAAAATGACAAAAATGACAAAAATGACAAAAATGACAAAAATGACAAAAATGACAAAAATGACAAAAATGACAAAAATGACAAAAATGACAAAAATGACAAAAATGACAAAAATGACAAAAATGACAAAAATGACAAAAATGACAAAAATGACAAAAATGACAAAAATGACAAAAATGACAAAAATGACAAAAATGACAAAAATGACAAAAATGACAAAAATGACAAAAATGACAAAAATGACAAAAATGACAAAAATGACAAAAATGACAAAAATGACAAAAATGACAAAAATGACAAAAATGACAAAAATGACAAAAATGACAAAAATGACAAAAATGACAAAAATGACAAAAATGACAAAAATGACAAAAATGACAAAAATGACAAAAATGACAAAAATGACAAAAATGACAAAAATGACAAAAATGACAAAAATGACAAAAATGACAAAAATTAAAAAAATGACAAAAATGACAAAAATGACTAAATTGACAAAAATGACAAAAATGACTAAATTGACAAAAATGACAAAAATGACAAAAATGACAAAAATAACAAAAATAACAAAAATGACATAAATGACAAAAATGACAAAAATGACAAAAATGACAAAAATGACAAAAATGACAAAAATGACAAAAATGACAAAAATGACAAAAATGACAAAAATGACAAAAATGACAAAAATGACAAAAATGACAAAAATGACAAAAATGACAAAAATGACAAAAATGACAAAAATGACAAAAATGACAAAAATGACAAAAATGACAAAAATGACAAAAATGACAAAAATGACAAAAATGACAAAAATGACAAAAATGACAAAAATGACAAAAATGACAAAAATGACAAAAATGACAAAAATGACAAAAATGACAAATATGACAAAAATGACAAAAATGACAAAAATGACAAAAATGAAAAAAATGACAAAAATGACAAAAATGACAAAACTGACAAAAATTACAAAAATTACAAAAATTACAAAAATTACAAAAATTACAAAAATTACAAAAATGATAAAAATGACAAAAATGACAAAAATAACAAATATGACAAAAATGACAAAAATGACAAAAATGACAAAAATGACAAAAATGACAAAAATGACAAAAATGACAAAAATGACAAAAATGACAAAAATGACAAAAATGACAAAAATGACAAAAATGACAAAAATGACAAAAATGACAAAAATGACAAAAATGACAAAAATGACAAAAATGACAAAAATGACAAAAATGACAAAAATGACAAAAATGACAAAAATGACAAAAATGACAAAAATGACAAAAATGACAAAAATGACAAAAATGACAAAAATGACAAAAATGACAAAAATGACAAAAATGACAAAAATGACAAAAATGACAAAAATGACAAAAATGACAAAAATGACAAAAATGACAAAAATGACAAAAATGACAAAAATGACAAAAATGACAAAAATGACAAAAATGACAAAAATGACAAAAATGCCAAAAATGACAAAAATGACAAAAATGACAAAAATGACAAAAATGACAAAAATGACAAAAATGACAAAAATGACAAAAATGACAAAAATGACAAAAATGACAAATATGACAAAAATGACAAAAATGACAAAAATGACAAAAATGACAAAAATGACAAAAATGACAAAAATGACAAAAATGACAAAAATGACAAAAATGACAAAAATGAAAAAAATGACAAAAATGACAAAAATGACAAAACTGACAAAAATTACAAAAATTACAAAAATTACAAAAATAACAAAAATAACAAAAATGACAAAAATGACAAAAATGACAAAAATGACAAAAATGACAAAAATGACAAAAATGACAAAAATGACAAAAATGACAAAAATGACAAAAATGACAAAAATGACAAAAATGACAAAAATGACAAAAATGACAAAAATGACAAAAATGACAAAAATGACAAAAATGACAAAAATGACAAAAATGACAAAAATGACAAAAATGACAAAAATGACAAAAATGACAAAAATGACAAAAATGACAAAAATGACAAAAATGACAAAAATGACAAAAATGACAAAAATGACAAAAATGACAAAAATGATAAAAATGATAAAAATGACAAAAATGACAAAAATGACAAAAATGACAAAAATGACAAAAATGACAAAAATGACAAAAATGACAAAAAAGACAAAAATGACAAAAATGACAAAAATGACAAAAATCACAAAGTAACAAAAATGACAAAAATGTCATAAATGACCAAACGATTATTCAATTAAATATACCAAACGATTTTATGGACGTGTTTGTTTTTGTTAATTGACTTTTATTTATAGTTTTTATTTTTATTTCTTTTTTTTCAAGTTTTTCATTACCGTGAACTTCAATCACAGGGGTAACATTGATCAACGAGAAAAAAATTATAAGATTATCAATCAGTTGCCGAAAATTTATGTATCTTAAAAATGTTTTCCACGTTTTATAGCTGACAAATCAGGTTTCAGATAAATAAAATTCGTTTTTTTTGCAACAACCTTGGCTGAAGGCCTACAACATACACTTTTGCCGATATATCGGAAGCACTTTGATTGAAATGGTGAACTTTGATTTAATTTTTCAGATGTGTGTGTGTATAATTTTGATGTTTAAATTATAGGTAGTAATTTTATAATATGATTATTTTTTGCTCCATAAGGCCATATTCACTTAGTTCTTTCAGAAAAAAATCAGATGTATCTCGTACGTTTCTTACTACTTTTGTTTTTTTTTTATTTTAATTTAATTGCAAAATTTGAAATGTTTTACCGCTAAGTGTATGCAGCCTCATTATGCTTCTTCCAATATAAGCATTGATAATTCTTATTGTTAATACGATAAATGATTGCAACTAATATTTTCAGGCTTTAATAACACGATGCAAAAAAAAATCTTTTTTTTTTAGGTGCAATGAATTTGATAGCTTTAGCAATTAGTTATTTTTTCTATCAACTCTAGTTTTTGAGATTACTTGATAAGGAAGGGAAAAAATCATTAAATAAATGAAAGCACTTTTTAGGTAAAATTTAAAAACATTTGAAAAATTTTGAAAAAAATTTGATATATAGATAAACCTTCCCCAAGACAGCGAGTCGTTTAGAAATCTGGAAAAAAGGTAAAAAAAACTCTTTTTGTCACTTTTTCAATCTGCAAAGCACGGGAATTTTGTTGAAATTTAAAAAAAATAATATAACCAAATGGAGTCTATAAAATTCCTAATGCACAAGTGAAATTGCTTTAATGTCTTCAACAAAGTTGTTAAATTAGTTAAAACCTTTGATATCAAACAGGTACACAAAGGCTTTCGTAAATGTCAGAAAAAAATATTACTAAAATTGATAGAATTTTTTTCAAAATGTTGCATTTCAGATACTAGAATAACTAGAAAAGATCTGAATACGAGATTTAATGGAGGATAATAATCTATTTTGAGTTTTCATTAAGATTTATTAGTTTATCAGTTATCAAAGATCTATTTTACTCGAAACTGATCGATTTAAAAACTTTCATATGCAATTTTACCAAACCTAGAAATGGAATGATTGATTCTAATTTGGGACGCATATTTTCCAAAATCAGCAATAAAAACATAGACACAAAAAATGCTGTTATCTTGTGTAATTGAATGGTATCAAACATTTGTCTCGGAAAAACTATGGTGAAGATTTTGCTAGAAATCAGTTGAGTTATCAAAGTTATTCCGAATCATGAAATCGTGTTTATGGATAATTATTCAATTGTAGCTAGCCAAGACGTTCGAAAGTTTTGCAATTAACGATCAGGATTCATACTCCTTGCCATAGAAATTGTTTTAAAATTTTCAAGAGTACTCAATGATAAAATAAGCCCTTCCAGCGTACCTAAAAGGGGTTAATAGGGATATATTTTGGACTTTTTCCGTAATATTTCGGCTTAATGCTGCTCTTTTAATATCTTTTAGAAGCATAGCAGCTTTAGCACCCGATTTTTATAGATGGTGCTTTTTGATGACCTGAACCAAACTTAGTCAAAGAAAAAAAAAATGAATGTTTTTTACTATCAATCTAAAACATTATTTTGTTTGAGTGAGGAAACTCACTTTATCAGTAAGGTCCTTCCATAGCTACACTCTACACTAGTGATTGCTTGCTCCGCCAGCGATCGTCAATACGCGAATCGCCCAATCGTGGGTTTCAACAATAAAGGAACTCGCATAACTATTCAACAAAAAAATACGCAAATCAGTGCATAGTGCATTGCAAATATTTTTTTTATTTTTACAATCCCCAGTACTCACTTTTTAAATCACCCACACTTCTTCGAAGAAAAGGTGACGGTGGGGACGAATTCTAGAGGAAAAAAATTATAGGATAATCTAGAAAATAGTTTTATTCACTTCTACACTATTTTCAACAATCTTGGGGATTTTAAACACATAAATGGACATGGCCTGATTAACCCCACGGTAAGAGAGCCAAAGAATGTTTTGTCAAAATGTGTCACTGTTCGAAGCAGTTTGAATAAATGGTCTTCCTTTTCCGGAAGAATTCTTCACCATATAGATATTAAACATAAGACATGTCACTTCTCTATTTGTAAACCCACAGACGTTGAAAAATTTCAATGCCGCTCGGCGCTAACTTTATGCCAAAAATGCGCTGAAAAGTGTACTGTACCGAAGATGATATGATTGGAAATGCACTACTGGCATATAGACTCGAGCTCCCAGCCAAATTAGGTATGTTCACTACATTCAAGCGAACATGAAAAACATTTAATTGAGATTTACGTCCCATGAGATAATATATTCCAAAATAATAATACAAAAAAAGTTAGAATTGAACGTAACACTACATTCTTATTTAGACTTTAGGCAGTCCGATAACTCAACCAGTGTAACAACTGAGTCAGTTGGCAAAAGGAATGGGATGGGAATGAGATGGAAATTGGATGGGAATTGGATGGAAATGAGAAACGAAAAACCGTTCCCTATTGCCGGTTTACCACACACGTACAGCCGCTTAACGCAGGACATCTTAGCCGGGGATAATGAGAGCGAGCTTGTTAGTTCCGATCCGGCATAGAATCTTATGCCGATAATTCCACCTCCAAGGAAGGTCATTATTGGAGTAGAGTCTGATTTGTGGGTGTAGTGATGCAGAACAACACTTGACTAGGTTTGAAATTTGGCGAGTATTTAATGCTTAAAATATCTAGAGTAAATTGCATTTTTATTAGCTTTAAATTAAATTAAGAAACGTTTTGGTCCTGAAAGGGGGAAAAATACAAAGCAACAAAATTTACATTTTTTCGAGGAGTAACGAACTTAACAACCGATTGAGACTAATTTGGGGGCCCTTATCCCAAATAAGCAATTTTTATCTAGCTGCTCTTTTCTTCAAAAAAAATCTTTTGAAAATGAGTCAAATTACATTTTACCAATTTGAGCACACTTTGAACAAAACTGAAGAACATTACAAAGATTTAGAAATGAAGATTTTAATTCAATTATCAACCCTCCCGAAGATCTAGTTTTGAATTCTGACAAAAAAGTTATAAAAGTTTTCTTATTGTTTATTTTCAGCATTCTTTCAAAATGCGGCAGTTTGAACGAAAATTTTACAAAAATTTAACCCCAAATTGAATAAAATATATTCATTCATCCATTATTCCAATCGTTTCGTTCTTTAAAAAGAAAAAAATTATCATTAACATGAATTACTCGAATACTTTTTTCAGCAGTGTCAGAAACAATTGTAAATACTGTTATCTTCTAAATCTTAATATTTAAGAATTTCATATTTTTGAAGCTATATGTCTCTGAATCTTTAATATCTAGGTAAAATCTGAATCTTTTTTGAAGTGTGGATAATAAATAGATTCAAAGTCAATATGGAGTGGAGGAAGGATCCAATTAGGCCTGTGGGACCATCACAAAAAAGAGCTGGTAGACAAAATCTGGGGAATGATTTAAATTCATGACGCATAAACCTTTGATTGCATCTTAGGTACCAACAATTTGCATTTTTATTTCAATTTTGAATTGGAAAAAAAAATTTCCCACGTTTATCGTTAATTTGTTAAATCTGTTTGAAACGAAAATTATTCTACAACGTTTAGCTAGGGATATGGAATCAGATTTAAAGTTTTCAGTTTTCCTTATATTGTTTTGAAATCAAAATCAAGCTCATAAGGCTTCCTTTTTCGATTTTATAACTCAAAGTACTGTCTCATAAAAAAGGTGGAACATAACATATGTAGCTCACGCGTCAGAACCGGTGTAAGCGCCATTGGCAAGTCGCATAGGCGACAACTCAACAATCTACATACATGTCCACAAATATACGGTTACGATGACACCAAAAACGAAACCCATGGCTGGCTTTTAACGGTGGTATGGAACCAGATGAAAAAGTTCATCAGAATTCGCTTCATTCAACGTCCAACGTGAAGCGATATGGTGGCGTTAATAAACTAACTTTATACCTCTAGCCGACTAACTGCCGGGGCAATTCGCTTCATCTAGGCTAGCTAGGCTTTTTAGGACCGGTACTAAAGTTGCGGCGGCCGGCTAATCCAGTTTGGGAATGAAATTCCAAGAATCTCACCAAACCGTCCGACAAGCATGGTTGAGAAGTCGCGCGAAATTGCGTGGACCTGTTTTCTTCCTCAACTTAGAGATGTCTTAGCTCGAATACCTGAAGATTGGCTCAGCTAAAGGTACATGTAATAGTTTTCTTCGGCTTTCATCCAAACGTCTCGTGTTGTCTTGAGAAACTTGGTCGTACCGCTAGGTTTGGATTTATTTGCCCGGTTGTGTGGAAAAGTTTTGCCGCTTCATTCCCTACCTCTCTTGGAGTTTCTCACCTGCGATGATTAGCCATAATCAAACATTTACAAATGTTATTAGGATTAATCACCTTCGATGTGAAGGGAAAGCCTGGATGGTGGGTAATTTTTATGGCCATTCTGCCGTATTTGTGCTACTTTATTACGTTAGTTATCGAGTGTTATTGGGAAGGAAATGTGAAGGTTTTTGCTAAGTGTGCTTGAGAAAAAAAAGTTTTATGATGAAGCATCTGAACGTTAAACAGATTTGTCAAAATCATTACTTTTTAAGTCTATCTAGAACATATTGTACATTCAAGAACATTCAATGTACAAGAATATTGAAGAATATCAAAAAAAGCAAAACCCTATTTAATTGAATGAATCAAATGAAAACAGCACACGTGCCACTAAATAGTGCCGAACACCATTGAGCGAATCCAAATTCCGATACACCAAGCCGTAGAGACAGACCTTGAAAACCATCTCGCTTGAGAGCGCCCATAATTTATGGAAAAATTTACATCCGTCAATTAAAAGGAAAACCAACAGCAACTGCAACAAAAAATCTCATCTAAATAACTGTCAGAGGTCGATTGCATCATTTTGTGTGTATTCTTTGAAGCTAGGCTTGATATAACCATACCGGAGTCAATGATGCTACTATACTGTGCATGTAAGGCAGTAGATTGATGCAAGTTTGACTCCTTCTTATCAAATTTTCGACGTCTGAATTGGTTGTCAACGGTCTAAAATTTGTAGAAATATTGATAAATCGTCAAACCCAATCATCCATTTTTACTGGAAACACTGTTAAACATTTTTGTGTTTCAAACTTGCAGCCGACCTGAAAGTTTCGTGCAAAAAATGTATTCATCTAGACATATTGGAGTTTTGGCATTAAAATATGGTCAAAAACGTCATTCAAACACACTTTCACAAAACTGAACCATTCTCATACCCCAAAGATGCAAAAACCCCGAAGCAACAACAATACCAGCAGCAAACTGCGTTCAGCTCCGGCAATATGGTAGCAAAAAGAGTTCATTATTTGAAGAACTGGGGCAGAAGAGCTTGACACTGATGATGTTGCTGGTGTTGATATTGTTGCCCGCTGATGACAGTTCCAACATTCCATATTTGAATGAACTTCACGGCACCGACTTACTACTATGGTTGGTGGCAGTTTGCGTGCATGGTGTGATGAATAAACGCTCTCGGAGCTGAAGAGCTAAACTGCTTGAAAAAAAACTGTATACGAGTAAATGATAATCATGGCAACAACACAACAAACAACCAACACATGGCTTTATGGTTTTTCCGTGATTGTTGTAGTTGGGGGAAAACAGAGGAATTTTTCGGCAGTGAAATAAACAACATCACTTTTTTGCAACCAGGTTTTGCGGGTGGGGAAATGCTCAATAATTTTTGAACAAATTAACCAAACATTGTTTACGGAGTTTTGGGTACAGAATTTTCATTCCAATGCTATATACCCATAAATCAGACGTTAATTCAATAATGAACTTCCATGGAGATGGAATTATTTGAATAAGCTTCTATGCCGAAACGGCATTAAAAAGCTTTCTAATAACTGGCATTGTCCTTCCAGCGCAACCGCATTGCATATTTCTGAAACAGTGCGAGAGGGTCTGAAAAAGTCTGAAAGAGTCTGAGAGAGTTGAAGACTTTATCTATCTCGGTTTATAGGTGGCCGCAGACAATGACACCAGCCGTGAGATCCGACGGCGAATTATCAGTGGAAATCGTACCTACTATGGACCCCACAAGCAACTGAGGTCAAGAAGGCTAAGCCCTGACACGAAGTGTAACCTGTACACGACGCTCATTAGACCGGTTGTCCTCAAAGAACACGAGACCTAGATATTGCTCGAGGAGGACTTGCGCACACTCAGAGTATTCGAGCGATGAGTGTTAAGAATCATCTTTGGTGGCGTGCAGGAGAACGGAGTGCGGAGGAAGAAGTAGGATGAACCACGCACTCCCGCGACTCTACGGTGAACCCAGTATCTAGAAGGTGGCGAAGGCCGAACTGTGAAGGCGAAGGCTTAAACAGGTAATTCCACCTCCAAAGAAGTTCATTCCTGGAGTACAGTCTGATTTGTGGGTGTACATTTCAAACTCTTTGCCTTACTATTATTCTCTTTTAACTATCTGCACCCATCCACATTATCAATATCTTTCATATTCTCATTGAACAGACAGCTGTGATTTGGCCTATTTTTTTATTCTTAGGGGAGATAAGGACATCATGGCCACCTTAAGGAGTACGGTTATTGACCCATATAAAATAGTTTTAAAATGTGAGTTACATCGATATTTTATGTGCAGACACTAAAAAAGTCTATTTTTTAACGGGCTGAAACTTGAAAAAAAAAATCATTTAAAAGTGCTTTTTTTAATTGGTCAAAAGCTGAAAATAAATCACCCTAGGGGCATAATGAGAACCCCCCTGGGGCAGTACAAACACTATTAAGCGGGGCCCGATGAGCGTTTTTTGCCGTAGAATCTAGCATCTTATTCAACGATAAAGTGAACTGAATCAAATAACTACAGCTTGACAGATTTCATCTGACGGTTTAACCATTTGGTAAGGTGTCGGAGAGGTAATCAGAGGACTCGGGTTCGATTCCTGGTCGAGACGATTTTTTTCATTTACCCTTACCATTTACCAAATAGTCAAGCTATAGCTCTCTAATTCAGTTGACTTCATCGAGTTGAATTCAATGCTAGATTCTACGGCACAAAATGCTCATCGGGCCCCGATCAATGGTGCTCTGTTCGCCCCGAGTTTTAAAATTGACTATAGTGGAAAATAAAAAATTTAATGATGTTGAAAATTCAGGAACCATGTGTACATCATGTTGCAATGCGTACATTACAGTTCAAGATGATTTAACGATCATAAGAGCTTTTTTCCGGTGCTAAAAAGTTATAATATTACCGTCTCTTGAGAACCTTGTTGGTTGTTTTTAAATATTCACGTAAAGTTGATTAGGAGATTTCTGTTTTGAGGAGAGAATCAATCTATAGGAACTTCAAAACTGTTCCTCGTGTAAATTCATTTGAGAAAATGCGTATTTCCTTAGAAAGAAAGGAACATTGTTCGCCCCGGGTGCTCGTTATGCCCTTATCTCCCCAACCTTATTCTAGCTTCACTTGAAGTCTGTGTTTGAACAAAAAGTAGGGTGATTTGCCATTCGTTATCCTCTGTCCCATTGTTGCACAGGATGTTTTCAATTGTCAATATTTCAGCCGTCTTTAATTTTTTTTTAATCCAGTCGATTCGAATGTTTACTGATGGAATAAAGCTTTTTGCAATATTTTCTGCAGTAAATTATACACTCAAAGACAGTTTTACATTTCATAAATTTTATCTATTAGCAGTCAATCCTAGCAAAAGTTTCTTTATATTTTAATTAATTTATTCATTCTACCATCATATCTTTAAACTGATTAATTAATTGAACTAGAAAAAACATGTATTTATATTTGGAACGTCGAGAATTTTGCAATGCATGAAGACTGTTAAAGTAGTCCTAAGGCACTTAAACAGCTTTGACTTTGAGGTACTATTTTAAATAAGATTTATTTAAAAGTCCTTTGACCATAATCAAAAAAAATAATGCAAAGAATCTAAAGATAGTTCTTCAAAACCACTGCTTTCCAAAGTTCGAGATGATCTGTTGTACCTTCATGATGAATCCTGATGAATGGTTTTTTAGGTCAACAGATAACCGCACAGACAATAGCACAGTGGGAAAATTTTGACCCAAATTCCTAAAAACAAATCTTAGCCGCTTTTTGGAAGGCCTGAAATACCACTTATTCCATGTTAATTTTCTCAGAAATTTAAATCTACTGGTGGGTTAGACAGGGGGCATTTGAGCCAAATTTATTTCGTCAGAAAAAAACCGTGAAAATGTAATTGATCTAAAAAGTTTTTGAGCTGAAATATAGTCGTGCTGTGAATGTTGCATGAAGATTGAAGAAATGCTACAGGAATTACATTCTTGAGCAAGCCCGGATTATTGGGGGGGGGGGGGCAATGGGGGCAATTGCCCCGGCTGCGGGGCCCTCCAATGGAGGACAAATTATATCATTACTTTAATCATTCTGCTTTAAGCTCTAGAAATCTAACCAAAAAAGAATTGAAATGGAAAAATTGGATCTAAAATGTAAAATATAACAAGTAAGAAGAATAAGAATTGCTGAATTTTTTCCACATCTAAAATTGGTTGGGCAAATCAGTACAGCTATTTTCCGGGCATTTTGTTTAGATTTTTTTTCACAAACTTCGAGCAAATCAAGCAGAATCCAATGATTATTC
This sequence comes from Uranotaenia lowii, assembly GCF_029784155.1. Taxonomy (NCBI): domain Eukaryota; kingdom Metazoa; phylum Arthropoda; class Insecta; order Diptera; family Culicidae; genus Uranotaenia; species Uranotaenia lowii. The sequence goes on from NC_073693.1 coordinate 324,135,631, forward strand.
AAAAAAAATGTCTGAAATAAAGTGACTAAACACCTCCAATTTTTATTTTTTTTTCTCTACGCAGCCCGTGGCGTAGAGGATAGCCTTCAAATCTTCTAAGCCAGCGGGCATGAGATCGAAACCCGGTCACGGCATACATAGTACACTTTCTCTGGGTTGATGGTTTTAGCATTTGTAAGATGCTACCCATCGTATCCTTGAAAGATGTACGTTAAGAAAAAGGAATCTCTTCGAGGAAACATCAAGTTTCATTGAGATCCTGTATGTGTTTAAGTTCGTTCTCTCTGAGTGACTATAAAACATGACAACAACATTCGATTCGTTTTAAAAACTACCAAAAAAAACGATTTTTATACAGAAAGTTAAAGCAAACTTGGACCAATTTGAGTTTTCTGTTTGAGCCAGATCATAGTTTGCTTTATTTGTCCAGTCTACTTTACTTTGAAACCCATTTATGTCTGAATAAATCCGGGAAATCTAAGATGCCTACAATACATAATACATCACTTTCTCTTTCTTATTTAAAAAAGAAAATATTTTAGTAGTTATTTATTAGCGAAACAATCATTATTCTTTAAATATGAATTATTTTCTCCACGTTTTGAAAAATGTGTCGATTTTTATGATCGCTTGAATAATGGGGCTAAGAAAAGTAGTAAAACCGAATAATCTGGTATGCTCACTCTAAAAGCGTAAGTATTAGCAATATTAGTATGAATAATGCAAAATTATTATGAGCTTTTCGATCATTATAGCAATCACTCAACTCTCTTTTCCCAATATGTAATAAATTTTGAACAATCAAACATTGAAAATTAACTGTATACATATCGGCAAAACTCAATTGATTTTCCACTCCGGTTTCAGTCTGTGATTTGATATTCTAAATGAAACTTTTCCAACTAATTAGACCCTTATTTTGTACTATTGATTCTGATGCACCTTTTTTTTCAATTATACTCTTTTTAAGCAAATAACCGGAAATCATCATAAAATTTTTTAGTTGACTAATCACAAATAATTTTTGATCATAAAAACACATAAAGTATCTGTTGTTTAATATTTGATTGCATGAGAATCTTATTCTTTATACAAAATTGTAAATAATCCGCATTTTGTTTTTCAATGCCTAGCACATTGCATGTAAACGTTTTAATTTAATTTGGTTGGAAATTGAGATAAAACATTTTGATTTTAATTATTAATTTAGCAATTCCTGCTTTGGCTCTGATAGCACTTTTTTTTCTCAATTTTGGAATTCATTTGTTATTTATTTTTCAATTCTTTATTTAAAATTATGATTTCGAATTTTACTCTTAAAAAACTATTTACTCTGATATCTGTATCTCAATAGAATTCGAATTCATTTCTATGATTTTTTTTTAAATTTTCAATTCTAAGTCAAAGATCTCAATGTTTTGTCATGATAGAAATATCTTATTTATATAAAAATGGAGGCGTTTTCTTTGTAACAACATCACGTATGAATGGTCGGTCGGAATGAAGTGAAATTTGGTATCCGAGGGTTTTTTGGGTCAGAGATTGTTTGTATAATAAGTTCAAAAATCTCACTTTTCATGGAAGGTGGTCCCAATACAAATTCAACTTTATTTGTTACGATTTCCATAAGAATCGATTCGCGAGCACGATGAAGTTAAGGACGTGTAGATGAAATCAAACATTTATTACGATTAGGGTAAGTGAGCCCTATTTTGGCATGGTCCTTTTCTTGGCATGCCAACATGTCTTTTCATGTTTTTCAGGTCCAAATTGAGCTTGAAAAATTTCGAATATATTTTCATTGCGAAGAGAATAATTTGTTTCAAATCTGTGCATACCGAATTTTTTGATTCTTTGTACTTAAATAAAGAAGTAATTTTTTTTCGATCTGCATCCGAGGAAATTATGTTGGAAATCATCGCATGAAAATCAGATGAACTCACCTTTCTAGTGCAACTGTTAAATTTACATGCGATTTCAAACGCGGACATTCATTTCAAAAATTTGCAATAAATACTCATGCTTACAGTTAAACTTGACAAAAAATCAAAAAATACTAGAAAGACCTAAGAGTGAATATTTATTGAGGTTTTAAATAAAAATTTAAAACTAATTTTGTTTCTTTTCTTGGCATGCAACTTCAATCGAAATACACCACCAGTGTTGGAAGCTGGAAAGAATACATGTTAATTAAAGAGGTATTTTTGGGTTGATGTTTTCCCCAAAACTTCATTTAAAACTACGCATAAATGTTTTCATACTAATTGGGTTATATGATAAGACCGTTTCTATCAACTTAAGCTTTGAAATAAGTTGGAGAACATAAGTAATTCGACTAACTAAAAGTCATATCCAAGCATTGAAAATGCAAAAATCGCTATTTGGGAACCATGAATCGAAGGTACATTGGTATGCGTGCTAGCAGCATTTGCATTGCAAACTGCCGAGCAAAAGCCACGTGGTCTCCTACAGAACACAGTGGTTTGAAACATAAAAAAAAACTAAGTTAACTTAAGATGTTTTTCTTATCCAAAAATTGTTGGGTCGATGGCAATTTATGACTTTAGTATATAAAATACACAATTATTTGAGTTTTTGAATCGTTTTCTATTGCTTGGGAACCTTATACTCAGAGTTTTTTTTTGGATTTTTGTTCTAATTTTTCTCTTGGAAATAGAACCTGGAAGTTCAGGAAAATATCGTTTCTTTCCAATTATTCTTTAAAATATGTGAGTCGATTTAAAAAATGTTTACAGCAAGGTTTACATTATAACTTTTTTTTTTGGCGTATCAATCCACTGCGCAACGCCCCGGGCATTTGAGATGGCTCTTGCCAGAAGCTCATAATCTCAGCTAACAAATTCGAAAGGGCAGAATTTTAAAATTCCATTCAAGGAATTTTTCAATTTCTTACTTTATGGAGCCAAACTCCACAATATGAAGACAGTTGTTTGGTAGTGAAAATAACCCTATGTGTCGCAATTGCATTGCGGAATTTCTGGACTTCCGACTTTTTGAAATGAAAGCTTATTTTGTGCTTCCCTTCCAACCAAGTTCATCAATGTTTTCAAAAGCCTTTTTGTTGTATGAGTGGCGCCCGGTGTTCCATCGTCGCATAGAATTTTACGTTCAGCTGACGTCATTCTGTCAGTGGCCTTATATTCAGAATAGCCAACGATTCTGTTAACTGTCAATTGAGCCTTGTTGGTAAAGATCTATTGCACTCTGCTGGTGGCCAAGAATCGGATCATAGAAACGGAAAACAATTGGTACGGCGGCCAAGTAATTGGAGCATCGCAGTGAGTACTTTGCATGCATTTTGCTCACATTTTTGAAAGTTCCATAGAGAACACATATTTTTGTTGAACTCTAAGCAAGTTAGCAAGTAAATTCTTCAAAGGGTGATCTATGGTGCACTCAACAGGAAGGTAGGAATGTCGAAAAAAAGGGTAAACCATGCCTTAGGTGCCAAGGTCGGGTACATTTACCCTACATAAGAAGGTAAAACGAAGTTTACCGGGTCAGCTAGTTTATTCTGAATTCTATCATTCTAATCTGCTTTCGATGATCTGCAATTAATCATGAAAATAACTCTCTTTGATGTTTTCTTGATCTGAGAATTTTGGGTAACGAAAGAGTTATTAAATAAGTTGAAATAAATTTAGCATTAAACAGCTTGTGCAATATTTTCACGTGGTGTATTTAGTGTTATTGTTTTAAGACACCAGAAATAATTGTTATTTCAATGCAATATACCAAGCTTGCCATATTTCCGTTCGACACAAAAATAAAAAAATATAATAACTTCACTTTTGATTTTGTTTGGTTTAGCCAGTCATGTGATTAAATCTGGCGAAAACTTTCTTTTAAGATTTTCGGGTGATCGCTTACCTAAATATTAAAATTGAATATTTGAACATGCCCGCAACCGGATAATGAGGCAATATACTGAACTCATTTACAGTTTCTTCATATGTTTAAAATATAATGTTTTCTAAAAATTATTCATAGAGCCCATCCGAGAAAAATTGCCCCGAGCGGGGATGGCTTAATCTAGCCCTGTTCTTGAGCATCAAAATGCTGTTTCTTAGGGGCCGTTCAATTATTACGTAACGCAATTTTCGGTCATTTTCAATCCCTCACCTCCCTACGTAACATATTTTTATCAGATTCTCTATCAAAAATACACAAACCGTAACAAACTTCTTTACATCCCCTTTACGCGTTACGTTATATTTGAATGGTCTCTAATGTAAAAATTGGTCAACTTACAAGTGAGACATGAAGAAATTATTTTATAAAATGACATCTTCTTCAAATGGGTTAAGGAGGGGGGAGGGAGGAGGGGGGATAAAGTCATTACATCTTATTATCTTTTCATCTCTAAATAAACCCTTCCAAGTGTTTTACGTGTTAAAAAACTTTTAGTCTGTTTCATGGAATTTCAATGACATGAAATATAAGTTACTTGGACATTTAAACAAAAGCTGATTATTGACTGAGAAAATAGGATAAAAACACATCCAATCAGATGGCTCTATTCAAATTTGATAGCAGATTTTAGTTTCTAAAAAAACATGTAAGAGAAGTGAAATTCCAGGCTCCCGAAGTAGTGGCTTCGAATTTTTGGGGATTTTGGGTCCAAATTTTCCGTTTTGTGCATTGTGCGTTCCGTTTTGTGTAATGGAATTGAATAACTAAAATACTGGATAAAATCCAAAAGCATGTGCTTAGCTGTGCAACGATTGGCGTATCACCCGAGCTGTTTTAATTTCTCCTTAAAACAGACATTTTTTAAATGATTTAACAGGTATAGCTTGGTTTCCAAATCAGGATGGAAACACATAGATTTAATCGGACAAGATTTAATTTGGTTTATTTACAGCTTTAGTTCAGTTGAAATTTGGTTTTAAAGTAGCAATTCACTGAAAAGGTTTAAAAAAAGTTAATAAGAAAGAAAAAAAAATAAAAAATCCGAGAGATTTTCCAATCGGAGCAGCTTTCCACAAATTCAAGAAAAAAAAAGATGAACCATCATTTTTTGATCAAAGATACTCGTCAAAGATTAAAGCGCGTAAAAGATTTTCCAAATGATAAATAGATGAGCGCAAAAAGCGAGCATTACAATTGCCAACAATTAGGAACAATGAATGCAACTTCAAGTGTAGCTATCAATGTATCTAAACTTCACCGTTTGTCTTCTCAGAGCAACCTAACAATTGTGCAACCCTAAACAAAACCATAACTTTGGTTCGTCTGTCTAGATTTCGCGCGCATTAACTAACCGCACATTTTGCAACTTTAATCACGCGTATCCCAACCACTTTTTCCATCAGCCAACAACCAAAACCGGGACCAGCCAGGGAAAACCCTCTAATGTTGGGTGTGTTTATGTTTATGTGGGGTAGATATCTATGTTTGTTTCTGCGCTCTGTGTAGATAATTAAGTGGTATCTTTCGAGTGGATGAGTTTGCATTTTCCACTAAACTCACCAACGTAGGGCCACAACAAATTGCTGGATTCATAGACAGCTCGAAACAGAAAACAGTAAAATATTCAAAGCGCAAACGTTGCTCCCGTTTCCGTTTCCCCTTTTTTTCCTAAACGCCTTACCTCCACGCCATCAACTTCAACTGTCACGTGGATGAGTCGAGTGAGGTTGTTGTTTAGTTAGAGCTTTTGCTTATTTAAAATAGTTCAAACCATCGAGCCAGCATCAAATAACAACAACTAAAAAGGGAATATAATATCGCTGAAATGAACCACCGCGCGGAGTGCCATTGACTAACTGCTAGAAGCACACCTTAATAACGTTCACACCTCACACCCGACTGACGGAAGCTTTCGGAGGGTGAAACAGAAAAAAAAAAATAACGAGAAAGGAAAGCCTTCGCTTGGCGGTGCTACAAATAACTGTCCCAGATTTGTTGGAATGAAATATTGATCGTGGGATATCATTATTACTCACTGGCTCTGGTGGTAAGTTGAGCCAAGTTGCCGGTGAGCTGACGATGGTGATTGGCTTCATGCGCAAAACGCGCGCCGGAAAACGAAAATTTGAAGGCTAATCGATTCGACAATTTGTATCTTTTTTTTAAATAGCAATTTTGAAATAATAGTTTTTTCACTGAAATTATGAAATTTAACAACTAGTTAAGCAGTATAGCAGTATGATGAATGGGAACATTGAAAATCACCCCGTAACTGAAAATTACATAAACTGTCTTTTTTATCTTGAAATATCATAAAATGTCTTTTTTGTCTAAATGATTATGTGCCAAAACGCTGAAAGGATAAATTTTTTCCTTGATTTTTTTTAATTTTTTATTTTTTGTTTTGTGCTTTATTTTTTATGACTTTTTTCTGTATGTTTAGTTTGTTTTATTTCTTGACATCTAGAGTTTTTTTGTTCTTTTGTCATTTTTTTTTCAATATATTTTGTAATATATGTTTTAAATAGTTGTATTGATTAACCACTATTTTGAACAAATATTTTATTGAAAGTCTGTACAATAAAATATTTTAATTTAGAGAGTCGAGAGAAGAGAGTAGTTTATTAGAAGTAATGAATAGAGATGAGAAGGCAAATAGTTAGTAGAAAGTTACAAGTTTTAATGGCGACAACAAAAAAAAACACAGAGAGTAAAGATGAGAGACTAAAAAGTTGAAAGAATAAAATTTATGGTAGAAAGTAGAAAATGAGTGAAAAATGAGTAGAAAGTGTGACTAGAGAGCAGAGAGTACCACTTAGTATGTCGAGAGTGGAGAGAAGAGAGCAGCAATTGAAGAGCAGGGACCGAGCTGCAAATGGTCAGTGTCAGATATCCAATGTCAGTCGGAATGTACCGATAACCGATTTTAGCAAAACATACCGATTTTCAAGATTTTGACTCAGAATGTAAAACTTGTTTGTTTAGTCTGAGCAAGACTTTCGAAGATATCGGATTTGCTGTTAAATGGATGTCGAATAAATGATAATTAGTTTCAGCTTAGAAAGTACCCTCGTATATTGCCAAGCCTTTGGTATCAAACTATTTTTAGAGATGTAAGATGGTCACGAAACCGATTTCAGAGCCTCTGACTAAAAACTCGGTGTGGCTTTATAAGATGAGTGAACGTTGTTTTAACAAATCAAACGAATATATAAGTAGTATTTTTCGTCTTTTGGGAATTGTATGTTTGAAGAGGAATTCACGAATAGAGTCTTAAGAAATTGAGAAACAATCTTAGAAAAAAATAAATTAAAAACTGTTCTATAGAATAATCCATTACACAAGAGAAGTTTTGGTACCTTTGATTCAATAACTTTTTTTTTAAAATTTTGAAGTCCGTTATTCAAATTGTTTTTCAGATTTTGCCTAATACTTCTTGTTTTGTTTGACATGTGGATATTGAAAAATTGATTAATCTAGAGTAAAATCTATCTTTGAGAACCGATAAACAAAAAAACAACATATAAACTAAAAATTGTTTTTCAATCTTTTAGTAATTTTTCATCCAATCAAGGATTCAGATCTTTCCTAGTTTCAGAAATACAACGCTTTAAAAAAAAAGTTCTACAGTTCAAAAAAAAAAAAATTAAACAGACAACATTACAACTACTTCTGACATCATAACCGAAATTTTTTGAGTATTTAATATTATAATTTAATCTTTTTTCAAAACAGCAAAATTACAAGATTTGTTCTTCAAAGAATATCAAATATTCAGTTCGTATTTTTTCAGAAATTTGAACAATATATGAAAAGAAAACTTCTACAACTTTTTTTTCAGAAGTCAATTCAGTTGCAGTCTTCAGGAAAGTTGATCATTGAATTTAAACTCTTATTTTCATAATCTTTGCGCACAAATAAATTAAATAAGTTTTCAAGTATTTTCAAAAGTTTTCTCGAAAATAAAACTGTTAGAAATAAAATCATTACATATTTGGAATCAGCGCCCTCTAATAAGTCAAATGAGCTGTTCAATTCTTAGCTCGTTGGAAAATGTGAATTTCAATGCCTTGTGTACTAAACATTGGCCTAGGTAGGAAGCATATCTCTTCATGGTTAATAAGCTTTTTGAAAATTTTTACCAAACAAATGAAAATATTCCATAATGTTTCATGAAAGTAAATACTTTTATTTTAAACCTCTAGGACTGATGTGGAAGTTGATAACATGAAGGTTAAATTGTTTGAGTAAAAAAATTAACAATACCAGTAGTCTTATGTGAATTTTCAGCACAGAATCTTTTGAATACTGGAAATTTACAAAAATTCGTAACCAAAAATATATGAAATTTTAACGATTCTGGAAATCTTTGAAAATCTGAATCAAGATTTTCTTAAAAATAGCGATTGTGAAGAGAATGCAATAGTTTTCCTCTATGAAACAATTCAAAGAACTCTTAAAAAAAATCGAGTCAACAATACAAAACATTTTGAAAATTTGGAGCTATACATCATGCATAGGAGAAGGCATCAATAACAGAAGGAATTCGCTACACAGGTTTCAGTACAATTTAAATAGCCATTTTTTCATTGCTTCAAAATACCGATTTTCATACTGATTTTTAGAATTTGAATACCGATAAAAGATTTTTTTTGGATTTAAAAATATCTAACTTAAAAATACCTGGTTGTGGTTCATGAGTCGAAAGAATTTAAACAAGGATAAAAATTTAAAGTAGAAAGTCAAGTGTAAAAATTTGAGTTAATGAAAAAAAACAGAACAAAAACTACCTATAAGTATGCATTAGAAATTTAAAAAAATGGTGGAAAACATAGGGGAGATAATGGCATAACGAGCACCCGGGGCGAGGTAAGAATTTCTCATTTATACAAATTTAATTATTTTCTTAAATAAACTCTCATGAAGACTAGTTTCGTTCTTCATTTCATATTATAGAATGGCTACATTTGAAAATTTGTGAAAAAAATCTGTATTTCGTATTTTGAAAACCTAAAAATGCCTTAATGTGTTATATGAAGTCAACTTTCCAATCCATTTTTCAAAAATTTATTTACTGTGACTTAAACAGTTTGACGGTTCATTGATTGAAAAGTGCATGTTTTACACAACTTTTTACATTTTTGTGGCCATGATATTAAAAAAAAATTTAAAAAAATTCTTTGAGAAGTAATCAGTCTCATTTCAGCGTTTTGGATACTAAGAGAATTTTTCTAGCATATCGTAGCTGGTCTACTGTCGTTTTTTCGAAGCATATTTTTTCGAAGTTTTTTTTTCTAGCCTTTGAATAACAAAACTACCTCTACAACTACACCACTTCAGTCAGGGCCGTAGGAAGAACCGACTCATGGGGGGGGTTTTGGTAACTGACTTTTATTTATGAGTTTTGCAGAACAAGGCACGAATAGAGAAATTGGAATTTTCTTACATGATTTTTTTAAGTACTTTAATATTAATATTTTCGTATTAAATCGTAATTTAAGAAAATTGGTCCTAAACCTCATCATTCGTTAAAATCTTTGAATTTATTTAAGAGTGTGGTGGATCAAATTTATTTAATTTGCGCATAAAATAAGTATTTTTTAAGAGAGCCTTCAATTTCTTTTGAAGAACTTATTCTATGCTCAAATCAAACAAGCTCAATCTTCCCAACTCTTTTGCAAATTGAAAGATTTTAGCCATGGATGAAAATAAAACTAACTTTTAAAAATAAAAGTAAGAGATAAAAATATTTCGGATCAAATTTGCTTGATGCAAACTTGACCAAATATATCATTTTGTTTGAAATGTGTGCTTTAAAAAAACAGCAATATTAATAACAATAACAATTGTTATTTGACCAAACACATATCAGAGAATGACAACAATTTTTAACAAATTTGTCTTTGTTTTTTAATTCTGAATTTTTGTTTCCTTTAAACAAAGGCCCAAAAATCTAAATTTTTAATTAGCAAAACATAGTTTCAACTTTTTGAACATGAAGTTAAGGTATTATTTTGAACTTAGATAACTGGAGGATTTTTTTTATAACAGGTTTTATCTCTGACTTCTATAACTGCCACTTTTGAAAAAATAATAAATATTCTTCTTTTTATAAAATTAAATTCAACCATCAACCATTGAATAAAATCTACAAAGTTCAAAATAGATTTATTTTTTCTGTAATAAAATCGCGATTTTTTTTTTCAATCCAAAATACTACAGCGGAATTTTTCTATCCACCCTTCAGTTAAATATGAAAAAAGAATATGAAATTAAGATGAATAAAAATTAAAAATTATTTTAATTTGAAAATTCAGATTTGTTTTAAACTCTGTGTTTTGGAGACGATTATTTTTAATTTGCGTTTATTTCAAATTTGCATTTAATTTAAATTTGCTTAATAATTCTTTTGAAACAAATTTCTGTTTCAGAATTAATTAAAAGCAGCATTTCGAAAAAAATATAGATGACTTACCGAAACTTTGAAACTTCATTTTTTTGAAAATTTAGTTTTTTTATCAGTTAATATTTTTTTAGTTTATGTTGTAAACATTAGTGAGAAACTGCGTTAGAAATCGTATTTTTTATATTCAGACCTGAATTTCTTTGAACAAGTTAAAAAATTGTAAGAAACTGTAGCAGAATTTTGAATTCGGGATGGGTTTTTGAGGTTTTGGGATTAGTTTTTAGTCTAGATTGTTACTTTTACATAATCTTGTTTTATTATCAAAATTTGATTATGAATTTAAAATTTTAGATGTAGACTAGAATACCTCGCTTGATTTTCTGGACCCTCATGGGGGGGGTTTAACCCCCAAAACCCCCCCCGTTCCTACGGCCATGACTTCAGTAGCTGAATATTGTTTGAAAAACATATTTGATCTACTTTACGAGATTTCCAAAATACTAAATTTTGTACAAATCAGTTTCAAAACAAGAAATTTAAAATGATTTTGAACGAGGAGTGACACTTAAGGTCCGATTTGAGCATTTTTTTTTGACTGGGCTTTCAGGGTGCGTTCAAACAGAAAGTTATGAGGATAATTTAAAGATTTCATGTATTCATTGGGGGTCCTAAAAGTTTTTTTTTATTATTTGGATGCGCCCAAATAAAGATAAGAGCCGCCAAACTTCCAATCAACAGCGGATTAGGGTTCGAGTGTATATGATTGGAATAAATAGTGTATTCGACTCTGTTGTGGTATGAGCCTACTTGGTTGAATGATTCAACTGAATCAAAGCAATCGAAAGATTCCTTTTAATTCAACCACGGTAAATGAAAAGTTCATATACCAGTATTTCGATAGCAACTTACTACCTTCTTCAGTGAATGTTTTCGATTGATATCGAATCGAAAACGTTCACTGAAGAAGGTAGTAAGTTGCTATCGAAACACTGGTATATGAACTTTTCATTTACCGTGGTTGAATTAAAAGGAATCTTTCGATTGCTTTGATTCAGTTCAGTTTAGTGTATTCGAGTGTATTCAAGTGTATTGAAATTTCTTAAGAGAGGAGAGGGTCTAACACTTTCAAATAAACGATTTTTTTTATTTGTTTTTATTTTCTTATTGTAAAACATTTCAAGAATGTTGTGTCAAATTTACAAGTCAATCGAAGCAAAACTGTAGAAATTATAGGCCTTTATCTTCTCTTATCTAATACTGCAGAATAATAGAGCAGAAACTTCAAACGCGTTTTTCTAAAAAGCACATTTTTGAAGTCCGTGGACATCGTCATTTAAAAACTACTTCACCGATTCTTTTCAAATTTGGAACATATTTTTTACATATAAAATACCAAACCCCAACGAATTTCTTTTTTTTTTACTTCGGGGAGATTTTACAGATAAAAATGGCGGATTTTTTTGTGAAAAATCTTAGTTTTTACTTCAAACAGCCACAAAAATTTCATAAAAAAAATTTAAAGTTATATAAAATCGTTGGGGTCTTTGAGTTTTTGACTTCAGATGATTCTGTGCTGAAATACAGTGTCCACCGCAAATCCTGTTTTCTAAAAGGCATCCTCGAAAGTGCTCCGTCACCGGCTCATTTTTCAATATTTTTCTTCGAAAAAATTACTAAATGTTCTTTTAACAATGCTTTGTATAATGCAAAAAATTTGAATACATTTGTTTGAACGATAGCTCTAAAAAAAATCGTGAAAATGGTGTTTTTTTACCCGTTAGACCCTACTCCCCCCTTAAATAAAAACCTTTCTATTTATACACGTATTTGATCTTCATTTCAATATTTTCCACAAAGTCGCCAATATAGCTGTTAGAATTCAGCAAGTGAGCATCGTTGAAGCAGATGGTGGTTAAATCGTATCACTTCATTATTCCATATCATGATTTTTGTAAACATGATGAAGTTTGGAAAGATATCTATATCTTTCTTCTGGAATCTTAAAATAGCTCGAGCTCATCATAATGTAGAAGTGTTAAATTATTCAAACATAAACTATGGGAGAGTGGGGAATCATGGGCCACTTTTTTTCGTTGTTCCATAACTTCTTTATTATAAAAGATAAAACGAAAATAAAAAATGGTATGGTTTTCTACATTTTTAAGGTATCATTAGGTTTTTTTTTAAATTTTTAATAAGTTATTTTCCCCAAATTCTGACTGTTTGAAAAAAGCAATATTTTTTGGATTTTGAAAAATGGTGGGGAATCGTGGGCTACCAACTCCAATTTGACCAAATAACATGCATAGTTTATGAGTTGACCCAAAACTGTGATTTCATAATTCATTTCGTTATTTTAAAGCAATTTCAGATGATGAAATAAAAAAGAGAGCTGTGTATGATTGCATAGATTCCAAAACCTGGCTCGCAAACGTTTTGGCAAAATTTCTTATATATGATGGACAAAATATTTTTCATAATTCTTCATTTGGCATAAGAAAACTTTGCAGATAGGTAAAACGTATTTTAATTTCTGAATGTGTATAAAAACATAAAAATATAGGTGGTTCAAGATGTGTGGCCCACGATTCCCCACAAGCTATGATTTGCAAATTGGTTGCTTTTGTGTGACTTATTGATGTTTCATCAAAAATTCCTTTTTCACGTGAAAGATCATGACAAAACTAAGATCATAAGCGTATGAGCATATTTTTGTTATGCACTTTAGGTTCCCCATCGATGAAATTAGCGGGTGTTTTTTTAATTATGTAAGTGAATTTTTCTAACTTTTTTTAGCTTGATAAATAAAAGAAGCATATGATGCGTATTTCAGTCAACAACATATAGGAATATATGCTCACGCAAAGCGACGACGATGACAGTTGGTTTGAGATTTTTATCTCAACACACATCTGAGATATTAAAAGTGGTCCACGTTTCCCCATGGCCCACGATACCCCACTCTCCCCTACTATTTTATCGAACCTCACCATATGTAAGTATCCAAATAAAACCAACTACCTCAACCAGAAAAAGGACATCAATGGTAATGAAAAATATAAGGAGCGAACAGTTTATCACAAAGCCTCCAATCGCATTAATCATACAAAAATTTGACCCCGGCAGCGACGATGTTGCTAGTCGGTTGTTTTTCGACTTCAAGTTGGTATAAGAAAGTAGCGAACTAGCTGCTGATAATGGGCGCGAGTAGTGGGTGGGTTTATTTTATTTATAGGCTCAGAAAATGGAGAAAACGATTTCCACATCCGCTTGTGCCCGACATTTTTGGCGAAAATCCAGTCATCAACAGCAATAAAAATAAGGACGGATGTTTGCTGCCGCTTTGCCGCCACACCATTACACCACGAGTATATTACAAGGGTGAGCAAAAATTACTAAGGAATCATCAGCGCCTATGTAGTACAAGCTAGCTAGCAAGCTAGAGGGAGAATCAAAAACTTATGAAATTCCATAAAGGAAACATGTTGTACCACGACTCACAAGTCTTGAACGTTCGTGCTGAATTGCTGGAGCGCCTCTGAAGTCATTTCCTTTGAAATTTTCCACGTGCCACTTCCTTCCGGTTCTCTCCTCATAGTCTTATTCGTCCGATGCACACATAAAATGTAGCAAATTGTCGTCATTGGTGTACCTACTACTACGCGAGCCTTTCGGCATTCTCACTCCAGCTGCCGTCGTTCTATTGTTAGTCAAAATTTAGTTTGCAATTCCGGTAAGTGGTGTTCAATCTTTTAAATGATATAATTTTTTTTTAGCTGTAGCCATGTGTGTAAAGGCGCTGCGTCACAGTTCATAGCAATCTAGTAGTGGGTGTTCGATTCCCGAAATGTTTAGAATTTTTTTGTCGCTTTAAAATGGTGAGCTTGAGCTCAGTTCCATGAGTCCTTGATTTACCAGATACAAATATACTCCCCAATTCCCAATACTGGGAAACACCGTCGAAATCAGCGCATCGGTGAGCAAGAATCAGCCTTCAAGCTCCTCTGTGCTTAGCCCCAAACTAACTATTGTCTGACGGGGGCGAGGCGGTCGATTCTCTTACACTTTTTCGATCCAGATTTTTCCTTTGCCAGTCGCTAACTCCGCGCCGGTTGCTAGCTTGCGCTTTGACGGGGCGCCCGGAAAAAGAGACTTGTTAAATATTTAAACTTTAGAAAGCACTTTCTCCACTTTTCCCTCAGCTTCGCTTCCTGTCGTCCATCGAAATTGCTCTGACGGTGGCCGACAACATGTGTCTGTGCCCGGATTTTGTGATTGTATGCTAGGAAAAGCATGTGAAGAACCTTCAGCAAACGTTCTCGGTGCTCGCCCTTCTTTGCTCGCTCAGTAAACGAAACAAACAAAAACCGGTAGAAATAGTCAGACTCAGGAGGTAGGGAAGCAATTTAATGCTTGCAAAATTTGATCGATACAGCAATTGAGCTTAGTCTCTAGGTTTGATGCGAGCTGAGGCGAGCTTTAGTGCGTCTAGTAGGAAATGTTTGACCAACAAGATGGAAGGAACTGATTCCAGCTAAGACTAACTCATTTCAATTATTAAAGTTTTGAACTGTGGTTTGAAAGATCGAGGTTTTCATTTCAAAGTTTCAATAAAAAATGTAACTTCAAAACTTTCTTACTTTCTTGTTGAAGTTTATCCTTTTTTTATCATTTTATTTTCTATATAAATTGTAAGTGTTGTTAAGTCGAAGAAAGTTGTATTTTCTTTACATTTACGATGATTTTTGATCTGTTTTATTCCTTCTTTGGATTCTCTTTTTGATGTTTTCACATTTTACATACATTAAATGAGCTTAAGTTTGACTCAAAGGATTAACCCTCCTCCGTCCCTGAAATTTTACGCGTAACAGTCCCTGGAGTGTCAACTTGACACTCCTGACTTAAATCAATATATCCTTCTGGTTCCCAGCCGATTTCACCAAAATTTATAGTTTTGGAAAATTTGAGAAATTGTAAATTGACAAAAAGTTCAAAAAACATCTACATTTGAAAATTCTTCAAAAATTCTGTATTTCATATTTTGACAATCTTAAAATACCTAAATGTGCCAAATCATGTAAAATTTTCAACCTGCTTTTCAAATTTTTCTGGTGTGACTTGACAATTTTGACGATTTATTCATTGGAAAGTATGGTTGCTAATCCACTTTTCTTACTTTTTATTTGGTCACGATCATAATTTTTTAATAAAATATTTTCTAATGTGCAACGTATAGAATTTAACTTCAGCTTTTTAGAACTCCGAGTGATTTTTTTTTGGGTACTCCGTAGCTGATCTAAGGTATTCTTTCCGAAGCATGTTTTTTCGGATTTTCTTCTTAGACTTTGAATAACGGAAAACCTAAATGTTGCAGGTGATTAATGTCTAAGAAAAAAAAATTAGTTACGTTACGAGATTTCCAAAACTTTAAATTTTGTAAAAATCGGTTGAAAAACAAAAGAGAAATAGCAGTTTTTAGTGAGAAGTGTCAGCCACTTTCGTCTATAACGGATTTCGCGCCAACTCGTTACAGTATTCGGCACGACCCTATTAGAATTCCATGAAACTTTGTGTGAATAAAGTACTCACGTAGAAAAGGCACTTGGCATACTAAGTTTTCTCAAAAACAACTTTGCAAACATTTGAAAAGTGCCAAACATTTTTTACGTCTAAAATTACAATTCCTACACAAATGTGGTCTACGAGAGAGGTTTATTTGAAAACCATACACTGAGAAAAATGCATTTTAAAAACTAAAACTCAAATTTCCAATTTGATGATTTTTTTCCTATTCGAATAAATAATGCTCACAAGTGGGGATGCCAATGCGCATGATTGTTCAGGATTTGCCTGGTTTTGAAATCCCTGATTTTTGAAAATATGCCTTATTTTGCCTGATTTTTGCGAATGTAATGAAAAATTTTTAGTTAAGGAACTGGATCACTTAGCATTGCTAATGTTAAAAAGTGAAAATGTGGCTAAATCAAATCAATCGAAAGATTCCCTTTAATTCTTTTTTTTTTTTAAAAAAAAGGGAATTAAAGGGAATTGTTGGGTGTTGGGGGTCAACGACCTTTTTGTGGGCACCTCACCGTCTGGCTTGATTGAGGATAGCTGGTGCCGACGTTCCTCCGTCCAACATCGAAGGGGGGTTGATGGTAGTGATTAGCTCGATGGACTGCGGCCCTTATTGTTGGCTGCTGCATGCACCTTATTTGTTGGCGGTTTGAGCCATTTGAATTGCCGTCATCAATAGAACAAGATCACACGCGATTTTTACTCAAACACACAATTTTCAGCTTAATGTTTATTATAATCTAACTTATCTTCTAACACTTAACATTAAGGCAAAGGACGCGACTCGCGTGGCAACAACGGACGGTGACTTAGACTGGACTGTCTTGCCAATCGTCTACTATCAGCCAGCCAGCCGGTTGTGGTGAGTTTCGTCTTCGTGGAGAGGATCGCTGGGCTATTGATCTGCGATCGTGAAAAACTTCTCCCAACGGCCCACCGCACCGACAATGGGGGGGGGGCATTGATGGGCTGCGATCAGTAGCGTACCTAGGAGCGATCACCTTCGTACAGGAATCTTTCGATTGCTTTGATTCAGTAGAATTATTCATCCAAGTCGGCTCATATCACATATAAGATTGAAAATGTGGAGCGATGACTACGAAAAAAGGTCATCATTTTGAATAAATTTCCGTTACTTCAACGTACCCTGATTTTGCCTGATTTTTATTTTACCAGGTAACTTATTTAAAAAAAATATTTTTTTTGGCAACCCTGCCTACAAGTTGTCCTCACATTGAAACTTGTGCATATTTAAGGCGAAAAAGTTTTTTTTAGCAAAAATTTTAACAAGTCCATACTGAAATAATTTTTATTCAAAGTTTTGGATTTTAATTCAAAACTAATAATAAGATTTTAAATATTATTATTCTTGTTATGTATGTATGTTGTATGTTGGTAATCCACCATGGGTGCACGGATTCACCGCAGTTTCTGCCAAAGTATGGGTTCACATGCATTCTTAGATTATTAAGTTCGACAAATCTCCAATGCAGCGCGCCACCATACCCGGACCCCATGGCTTCGTATGAACTGTTATGGAGTGAATGTATTCGTATGTTGATGTAGGTATATTTTGGAAGAACGAATCAATCAGGTGGGCTAGTTTACTTACAGGTATTCCGGCATCCGTGTATATACCTGGCCAGCTGGCAACTGATTGAACATTCCAATTATATAGTCAGTTATATAATGAAACACATCTTACCTGTCGGCCACTTATGGGATTCAAACCAACAAGTTTTTCTTGCCGATACCGGGAATCGAACCCAGTACGCCTGGCGTACCAATACCAGACTCGCGCCAGCCTATCCACTAGACCCCATCGGCGCTATATTTAAGGGGAAAGGGGAAAAAGTTTTTTCAACAAAAACTTTAACCAGTCCATACTGAAATAAATTTTTTTTTAAGTTTTTGATTTTAATTCAAAACAAATAGTTTATTGCATTGGTATAATTTTTTTTTTTTTGAATGAAAATAGATATTTAAGCTTACATGAAGCTTTTTATTTGTTTGATTAGGCTAAAAAAAGTTATTGCATGCAAAAATTATTAATCTTACTATTCTTGTTAGGCTGGATCAAATATCAATTTTTTTTTGTCAACCACCCCCCCCCCCCTTCGAAATTTCCAAAATCCTGAAGGGGGGAATAAATAAAGTTTGAAATATTTTAGGTAAATTTCAAATAAAAATTCGAATATCCGAAAGATTATAAGACTATAAGATTATAAGAACCAAATTTTGGAAGATGGAAATGAATTCACATTTTGTATTCTTGATTTTATTGAATTTTTCGATAAAAAAAAATGATTTATAAGTTATATGCAATAATAAAGCATGCAATTTGGTTGCATACAAGCTTTCTGGCAATTTATTCCAATTTATTTGTTTTTCGCATTTCTTTTTATTGTCACCCCCTAGCGATGTTCCAACTGACAAAAGTGACAAAAGAAGGATTTGAAATTTGTTCCGGCCTTATTATAGGAAATAAAATATTTATGTGACCTCCAAGCATCTGGTCACCTTTTTTAAGACTAAGTCAAACGCTCCATGAAGGTCGATCAATCGGAGCCCCCCTTTCCCCCCATCTACAACTAATGCGGATATACATGTTTTTTTGAGTTCTTATTTTTAAATATTCCCAGGGAAAATGGATTACTAAAATGATCTGCTTCTAATTAAATCA
The DNA here is from genome assembly GCF_029784155.1 of Uranotaenia lowii. Taxonomy (NCBI): domain Eukaryota; kingdom Metazoa; phylum Arthropoda; class Insecta; order Diptera; family Culicidae; genus Uranotaenia; species Uranotaenia lowii. The sequence goes on from NC_073693.1 coordinate 324,154,230, forward strand.
TTATACACCCAAAACATTAGTTTTTCGTTTTTCATAAGAAAAACTTAAAAAGTTTTTAGAGAAACTTTTTTTCCTTTAAAAGCTCTCACATTGCAATGCTCAGAAAACTTGTAGACCACATTATTCCCCACCTCAAAAAAATGCATCGAATTCTGAGATGACCATTTTTTTTTAATCGACTCGAAGTTTTTAGTTTGCATGTTTTGTCAGCGTAGGATTTCCACTTTCTTTAACCATCAATTATTACAATCAATTCTCTCATTTCATCGAAATTTGTTCAACCAATTCAACGAAGCTGTTTTTGTATTTATGGTTGGAAACCTACACTGAAATACTAAATTACATGAAATACAAAAAAAAATATATAAAAGTTTTTTTATGTTTTTATGGATGACAGAAGATGTAGGCTTCATTATAACCCGTCTTAGAACAAAAAAAACATCAAATTCTGAGATGGATTTTTTTTTTTTGAAAAATTGAGTTCTAGTTGTTGAAATGCATTTTTTTCAGTGTAGGTTTAAAACAAAAGAATTCTAAAAACTCAATAATTTTTACAAAATTCTCTCATGAACCACATTTGTGTAGGAATTGTAATTTTCGAGCAAAAATGTTTATATAATTTTTACCTGAAAATTTTGGTATTTTTAAAATTTTAGTCTACATAATTTTGGGAAAATTAAGAATGCCGGCTTTACTAGGTAAGATCTTTATAGCATTGCATAGCATGGGGTGACTACACACATCTTGCATTGGCTGATACACATGGTACAACTAATAATCAAAACCAGCAAAAGATGCCAAAATGAGAATCTGGATTCAATTCTAATTTCAAATGTTGATTTTGAAGATTAGTGTGATACCATAATGCACACCGTGACAAGTCAATGTAATCATGGTAGGAAACATCTGAAACAGCAAAATAACTCTTTAGGGGCAGAGAACTCATACGACCCATAAAGCTGTTTCAGTTAGGAATCGGAAGGGTGCAATTGAGGAAATCCTACTTGGCAAATAGGATTGATGAATGATAGAATAAATGAAACATGAAACAATCTCACCAAAAGTCCCTCGTCGTGCAGGAGTGTTAGATATGACATAACACAAACGATTTGTCATCCGTTGTGGTACGTTCTTCTCACATTTTTCAATCGAAGCAACTCAATTCTTCCTCCCAAGCGCCAATTTGTAAACATTTGCCCCGTCCAAAAACCTTTGGAGTCGAATTGACGGTTATCACCGTTGTTTTCACGTTTTTTTAGCAGTTCAGCATATCATTGAAATCGTGGGAATTAACAAGATCAAAAATCATGTACTACACATGTATGAAAAAAATTACTTTCAGGTCCATTGATAGAAAAACGAAATCCAAGTACTGGCACGAAAAACAAAACCGAGATCAAGCAAGGCAACTCAATGAGGCAAATTTTAAAACTTTCTGTAAGACACTTTCCTTAAGTTTGGAGCACTTATTTGGTATCCATCTCTGCTGTGAAAGTCCAGCCACACGTTGATACCACTTAGATTCAGTTTATGAAGATTCACTCAATTAAATAACGAAAATTATTGGAATTATCAGCGAAGCAAAAAAAAAACGCATGCGATGTCAAGCTTTCACCGCCTACTCGTCCCGGCTTTACTAGGTAAGATCTTTATGTCCACAAAGTTTCAATGATTCTGAGAGGGTCAAGCCAACTTTGTGTCGATTTGGCGTGAAATCGGTCCTTAGCAAAAAAATATATAGTTTTCTTAATAATTCATGTAATTAAAGATGGTCTTATTCCCCCGGCTACCTCTGATAAGTGGGGTTCTACTGTACATCCTTAGGGCTGTGGCAAAGTTCTAGGCCAGGAAACAACAATGTCGATAGTTTTTAAAATTTCGAAGATGGTATCAAATGTTTTGTATTTTAAGTTTTGTTTCAACCTTTTTTTCATACTGGTACTAATCTGCATAAGAAAAATTATGAAAAAAGTGTGGAATCATATTTTTTCCTTACTTCCAATTTTAAAAAATGATTTTAGTGTAAAAAACACAAAATCAACGGTTTTTTAGAAAAAAAAATCATTTTTTCTTATTAAATTTTTTTATATCTCGGTCTTAAAATTGAAATTTTCTAATATCAAACATCATCGTTTGGGTGAAAATGGATGTATTCGAACAATTCCAAGATCAGTTTTTTATAAAAACGACCATACAAATTCGGTAAATTGGCCCAAAAAAACTGACCTGAGCAAAATTTCAGCTCAATGGGACTTGATTTAGGGGTGCCTCAGTAGACTGAGTCGATTTGGGATCATTTTTGAATTTCTCAAACCCTGGGGTCTAAAAAGCTTCGTTTTGGTTCAAAACTCATCCATGATTTTCGTTTTGGTTCAAAACTCATCCATGATTTTTTGCAGAAATTTTGAGTAACGTTTACATGAGTGTATTGGGAAGTTTGAATTGGAAAATTTAATTTTTTGTATTGAAAAATTAACATCACTTTTGTTTCTTCTGTAGAACCGAGCCTGCTAATGGTTTACATCAGAGAATTTTTAAATAAGCACAAAAACCATCAGCTGGCTCGGTTCTACAGAAGAAACAAAAATGATGTTGATTTTTCAGTACAAATTATTAAATTTTCCCATACAAACCTAATAGTCCAAATTTACTCATGTAAACGTTACTTAGAAATTCTGCAAAAAATCATGAATGAGTTTAGAACCAAAACGAAGCTTTTTAGACCCCAGAGTTTGAAAAATAGAAAATGACCCCAAATCGACTCAGTCTAGTGCCTCAGAGCTCAAAGTTTCGGCTGTTTATACCTTTATAAAACACCAAATGGAAAATGAAAAATTGGAAATTGTAATACTCAATTCAAATGATTTAAAAATGCATAAAACCTCAATATATGTTGTTATCAAGAAAAAAAACGAAGTAAAAAATCTACCTACCAAAGGAAATTCGGAAAATTGAAATTTTAATTTTGATACCAAATTACTCGGATATGCATGAAACGTCTAGATCTAGTGTTATCTTGAAATTATTTATAGGAAATTTGTTCAATTTCGGAAAACCAGCTGACACCCAAATGTCCATATATCAGAGACGAAACTTGAAGTTTCATGAGAAAAGTAACAGAAATTTTTCAGAACACTGGTCATTTTCCGGAAAACCGACTTAGTCCCAGAAAGTCAAGTTTTGGCCAAAAAATGTTTTTCGGGATAACACCAGATATCGACGTTTCATGCATTTTTTAGACATTTGCAATCAAAAATTTTCAAGATTTCACTCGATCTCGACGTTTAATGCGTTGTCAAGTCATTTGTCTCCAATATTTAAATTTGCTTTTTTGGATTTTGATTTTTGAGAGTCAAAAGCCGAAACATTGAGAGCATTGAAACACCTCTAAATCAAGACCGATTGAGCTGAAATTATGCACGGGGCGGTTTTGGGCCGTTCTACAATCTGTATGTGGTCGGTTTTTTAAATTCGACATGACCTTTATGTCCATATATCAGAAATTAAACTTGAAGCTTGTCATAAGGAAAGTTATGTTACTTTTGGTCGTTTCTCGGAAAACCCAGAAGACCCAGAAAGTCCCAGAAAGTAGAATCTTGACCAAAAAATATTTTTTAAGATAATACCAGATCTCGACGTTTCGCGCATTTCTGAGTCATTTAGCATTAAAATTAAAATTTGGTTTTTCTTTAATTTCCTTTGGTTCTTCTTTTGATGATTTTTGAAAATTTTAATGACGATTTTTGAGAAATTTTTTTTAGATATATCACCAGATTTTGACGTTTTAAGCATTTTTAAGTCATATGGCATTAAAATGAAAATTTTTAATTTTTCCGATTTCCTTTGGTCCGCCCTTTGGTGATTTTTGAGGGCCAAACAAACGAAACTTTAAGCGCTTTCAGGCCCGTAAATCAAGTCTAGTTCGGTTTTCAAAGTAATTCATCGATTTTCTATTGAAATCAAATTTTGCATCATTTCAAAATACGTTCTATAGTCTCAATTATCAATGGTTTTATAACAAAATCAACGTGGTTCCGAAATAGTTTTTTTTTTCATCCTTTTTTCTAGTTTTTGAAGCTTTAATCGTTCCCTTTTCTTCCCGAGCAATTTATTTCAAAAATTTCTGAAAGAAACCATTTCACCTCTTGCGCCACTAAAAGACTCTCAAAGAACCGGCTTAGTAATGTTAATCCTGTCTTTTGACTAGAGATTCTAGGCAGCGAAAGCAGCAGCCATAACATCGTTCCAAGAGTCTACCCGGCGAAAGATAAATTCTTACGACTCCAGTTACAGTTATCTGAAACAGGTACCGAAACATAATCACCATTATATGGTAGAAGCTGTAGCAGCAGCAAAAGCAAAAGCAACTTGTTACGACAGTCACCGGGAGTAAGAAAAACACCTGATTTGGCCTGTGTTATGTTTTTGCTGAACACTTCGCTCTCAGACTTGTTTTCTGTGACTTTGTTCCAGCTCTAGCTCTAGAAAAGGGAAGAACTATGGTTGTGAGTTTCGTTTCGAGGGTATGTATGTTTATGTTGCCCCCTTTTCTTTGCCAGAGAACAGATTATCCGAAGTTTCTTTCATTTGCAACCGGTGTGGCACCCAACAATGAATGGCGAGATTTTCTCCCCTGCCCCTGGGAAAACATCCTGTCTAGAACTTGCTAGAGAACTAAGTACTCGTTCTATGCTCATTATATTTGGGTCATCTAAACTTAGGGGAGTAAAATAAGGAAAAAGTTGGGTACTGGTTTCGACTTTATGCAATGTCAAGGGAAGCCATTCCTGACGAATGTTTTTTCAAGTTGACGATACGATTGGTTTCCGGTAGAAGGAATCGACACTGGTGTGAGAACATTTGTAATGATTAAAGTTGCTTTAGAAGAAACCGAAAAACTTTTGTTTATTATAATTTATGTCATCAGACTTAAAGATTGTACTAGAGTAAAGTTTGGGAAAGTTCCTTCAAATTGAACCCCGAATTTAAGTAGCACATTCAAGCCATTTTTTTTTTAATTCATTGGTGTATACCTCGCCAATATTTGGGAGTTCCTTATAATATCAAACTTGAATATTCATGAGAGTTAGCCAACCAAAACACTAAGTTTTGAAAGTTTGTCATTCAACAGTCAATATTTCGTTAATTTTGTTTTGAGTGATTTTGTTCTACGTCGTAAGTGATAAATATCGATAACCATGGCGACCGTGAAAAAATGGGAAAATCTTCCAAAATTAAGGACGGAGCCATTACAGATCTCTTTTTTTCTGTACACTCTAAATTGAATTGCTATTTTCTGAGTATGACACGAAGCAAATGGAACTGTCAAATTTCACCGATCAAATTGTGCACGTAATGTAACCTAATTGCAATGTCACTTTTTTCGGCTCTTCCCAATTTGACAACATCTGTCAAGCATTCATCTCAAGTGCCGTTATTTAAACTTGTCACTATTTCCATCTCCTCCGACAAAAAACAAAAAATGAAAGCGCAAACTCATCCATCTTCTTCCGTCAGTCGATACATTATTTTGGAAGCAAATTTCCAATATACATTGCACGCTTGTCGCGAAACAAAGCTGCTGCAGCATCCCCTCGAGGGGCCCTCTTCTAGTCTAGTGGCAACGAAATTACACCACTTATTGACACCAGTCGACAAGAAACGTCTCCTCTGAATCGCGCGAGTTCCTCCATTCCTTCCATTCACGGAAGGCGACGAGGAGCAAGTAGCGACGTCATTATACCTATTCCTACCCATCGCCATTCGCCATTCACCATTCACCGTGCCATTGAATGGCGTTTGTCGTCATTTCGATTTTTCGCTCCACTTTCCAATGCGCAAGATTGTGTATTTACATGATACATATACCCACCTAGTACCGACTATAAGATGCGATGGATGTTGGAACCGGAACCCCCATAAAGTTGGATGCTTCAATCGATAGTGAAATGAAGCGGGGGTGATTAGATGTCGTAACATAAAAATGTTCCTAACTAAGCTTTTAGAACTTGACGGTTATTTAAAAAAAAAATACAAGTCGAACAACTTGACTTAAAGTATGTTAGATTTATAATAGGAAAGACACTTTTACCAGTGTATGGCAAAACTGATGAATTCTAACTGAAAAAACAGTAAGAAAATGTTAAATAAAATGGTCCCTATGATTTTGAAAGAATTTGTCGTTCCGAATTCTAAACATTTTACAGATTTTGTTTAAAAGGCGAACATGAAATTATTGCGACACATTCAACAGGGCATTACATTTTTAACCATTGGGTTAAAAATCAACCAAATTTTGCATGCTTTCTCATTTATGTGTATTTTTAAATGCTGTCAAACTCGAAGTCGTGTTTTTCGTTTAAACGAAAAATAAGGGTGAATCAGCGCAAGTCGAGAGAACAAATTCTTTCCAAACTGTTGAATTCAATGATTTAGCAACAGGGAATTGGTTTGGAAATGAGATACCATTTATTCATTTCTGTTCGTCAAGTCCTTATAAGCTAACTTAGACCTATAGCGATAACAATCTTGTCGCTTAACCTAGGTGATTCTCAACTCAGAATCATTCCTTAAATACTATCGTTTTCTGGGCTAACCACCCAGAATAAACTGCCAACACTGCAGGGTAACTCATAACCACTTGCTGTGTTGGCTGAGTTTAGCGTGCATGATGACAACTTTTATATTGTTGTCATCATCATTGACCATCATTAACTGTCAACCGCTATTGTTCTCAATATGCGAATTGACGAAAGAGGACGAAACCAAAACAATCGGTTTTGGTTTTGTCCGAACGTGGCCGCGAGGATTTTGAGTCCGGAAAAACGTAAGTATCAACACCTCCCCTCAATTCGCAAATTGAGAGTGCTGAACAGCTTCGCATGCCTCGCCCTTGGTAACGCCTTCGTGAACGCATCAGCTGGCTGATCCTCAGTTGAGATATGTCGCAAAGAAAGCTGACCGCTCCTTATGATCTCTCTGATGAACGCGTACTTGACATCCAAGTGTTTCATCCTCTGATGGGTCCTCGCCTTCTGCAGGTACTGGATGCATGGGATGTTGTCCTCCATCAATGTGAAAGGAGTGCTAACCACACCCAATTCATCCAAGAGGTTTGTTAGCCACAAACCTTCCTTCACCGCATGGCACAGCGCTCCAATCTCAGCTTCGGTCGCTGAGAGACTGACCGTCTGCTGACGTTTCGTTGACCATGAAATCAAATTCCCGAAGATCATGTACGCATAGCCCGATACAGATCTTCGATCATCGGAATCGTTAGCGAAATCTGCGTCTGCATATCCGATGAGTATTTCCGGTTTCGCGTTTCTGCGGTATACCAACGCCGTATCGGTTATACCTCGAAGGTATCGCAGTACACGCTTCAGGCCTTGCCAGTGCCTATCCGCCGGGCTTCCCTGGTATTTGCTCAGTGCGCTAACCGCTGCACAGATATCTGGCCTCGAAGATGTCGCCAGATATTGGAGACAACCGATCAATTCCTTGAACGGCTGCTCGGTGATAACCTCACCATCGTCCAGCTTCGTCCACCGAACGTTGGTGTCAGCTATACCAAATCGCTGCAAAACCTTCTCGACGTATCCTGATTGCGAAATTTCGATGATGCTCTTGCTGAAACCTCGCTTGATGGTCATTCCCAAGAAAGTCTTGACCTCCAGCAGATCCTTCATTTGGAATAACCTTCCAAGCTCGGTTTTTATCCAGATAACCTCTGATAAATCTTTGCCGGCAATCAGGATGTCATCCACGTACAGGATGAGAATGAGTCCTCGCTTGCAGGATCGGTAAACGCAGCAGTCACTCTTCAACGGAACGAAACCAAGTTTTCGTATCTCGTCGTCGAATCGCTGATTCCAAGCACGACCCGCTTGTTTCAAGTCGTACAGGCTTTTCTGTAGCCGAACCACCTTCGATTTGCCGATGTCGTCATTTGGCAACTGCATGAAGATAACCTCTTCTAAATTTCCGTTAAGAAATGCAGTTTTGACGTCCATCTGATGAACGACCATGTGGAGTTCGTTTGCCAACGCCAAGACTGTGCGAACACTCTCCATCTTGGCCACTGGAGCGAAGGTTTCCCAGTAGTCCAGTCCTGGTCTCTGAGAACACCCTTTTGCAACCAATCGTGCCTTGTAGCGACCGTCATCCTTTATGGTGAACACCCACTTCGATAGGATGGGTTTTCTATGACCTGTGGGTAAGCTGACCGCTTCCCAAGTCTTGTTTTCTGCTAAGGCAGCCATCTCCTCGTCAATGGCGGTCTTCCAGGATTCCCAGTCGTCTCGGCGCTTCAATTCGTAGATGTTTTGAGGTAGCTCCTCATCAATAACAGCGGCTACGTTGGCCACGTACCGTTGAGTAACTCCTCGAGTTCGCTGACTTCGTCTCAGCGCCGGTTCCGGATCGACGGAATTTTGTACATCATCGTCGTCCTCATCGTCTGGGAATTCTGCACTACTTTCATAGTCGCTTTCGCCGGGTTCATCCTCAATCGCACTGTTGCTCACAGTTTGAATGGGATTAACAGGTACATCGGCTAACCGCTCGGATGTGGGTTCGGGTGATGACACTTCGGCTAACCGCTCGACAGTGTTTTGTTGTTCTGTTACATTGGCTAACCGCTCAAATGTTGATTCTGGCTCTGTTGAAATCTCGGGCTTCTCGATGGATGATGGGAGTGGCTCCACGTGGTTTTGTTCAGGCTCCATCATGCTGGTTTCATCGAAGACTACGTTTCGATGGATTTCAATGGATCGACTCGACCCGTTCCAAAGCCTGAGCCCGTTGTTAGCATAGCCCACGAAAACGAGTCGTTTGGATTTAGCATCGAGCTTTTGCCGCTTTTCCTTCGGAATCTTTGCGAACGCTGGGCACCCGAAAATCCTAAGATTATTCAGCCTGGGTTTTCGACCAAACCACATTTCATAAGGAGTCTTATAAACCACAAGACCCCGTGTTGGTGACCGGTTCGTCAGGTACGCAGCGCACAAGACCGCTTCGCCCCACATAGCCTTCGGTTGCTTGCTGCCATGGAGCATCGCCCTTGCCTTTTTCATCAGAGTTCGGTTGGCTCGTTCGCTGACGCCGTTTTGTTGCGGAGTGTATGGGACCGTGAATACCATCTGAACTCCTTTCTCATAACAATGTCGTTAAAAGTCGTTGCTGATGTATTCACGCCAGTTGTCGCATCGCAGGTTGCACAACTTCTGACCAAAGTGTGCTGTGGCCATCGTCTCGTACTGTTTAAACCGCTTGAAGACCTCGCTCTTGTGCTTGAGCAGATACACGACCATGAAGTGAGTATAGTCGTCGATGAAGGTGACGAAATAGCGGAATCCGTCAAACGTCGGCACCCCCATGTACCCACAAACGTCGGAGTGCACAAGCTCGAGTGGTCTAACCGACCGAGGGAGCTTTGCATTGTTGAATTTGTTGGCTGTCTGTTTTCCTGCCATGCAGCTTCCGCAGACAGCTTGGTTTTCAATTTTGGCTGGTAAATGACAGATACCCTCTGCCATTTTGTCGCGAACCAGCTGCTGTACTGACGCGAGACCAAGATGACCTAGCCTCATATGCCATTTTTGTGTCGTCGTATGGCTTCCAAGCAGCGCTTTCCGATGAGACTGACCAGACCACAGAACATCAAGACAATACAAGCTGTCAATGATTTTTCCTTCAGCAAACTCCTACCCAGAATATTCGAACGAACTTGGTTGCCCATAAAAATCACCCTTTTCCCGTTCTCGGTGCATTTTCGAACTGAGAGTAAATTCTCTTCCAGTTCGGGTATAAAAAGAACGTTGTAGAGTATTATGGGCTTTATTGATTTTCCAACTACGCTCTTCAAAACAACTTTGCCAGTTTTCTTCGCACGTAAACTCTCGCCAGATTCAGCCGTTTCAATAATGACGGGCTCGGCAAGGTCTCTGACGTCCTGGAGAAGTCCTTCATCCTGGACCATGTGCTGGGTGGCGCCGGAATCGACGACAAATCTGACCCTGCGCTCTTTTCGTCCGCTGGTAACCCCAGCAGTTGAGCGTCGAGCTTCAACGGCCACCATAATTTTTCCACGTCGGCCTTTACGTTGGGCTGGGCAACGATTTTTGTAATGCCCCGGTTCGCCACACCCGAAGCAAATGATCTTCTCCGCCTTTCGGGCCATCATCGCGGAGTTTGGTGCTTAATTCCTTGTTGGAAAGTCCCCTCGACTTTGGAATGCTAGCTCTGCGTCCAGGAACATTCTTTTCAGCTCCAGTATCGGTATCGCGCAAAGGTCCGCAATCGGTAAAACGGTCAAAGCCCCTTTAACATGGTTGTAATCGTTGGGAACCGCCGAGATCAGCGCGTGGACCTTTTCATCCGCCGGGATGTTTGCACCCATGCGCTCAAGCTCTCGAACAATCAGATAGTATTCCTCAAACAATTTACTCAACGATCTGATGTTCCTCCGGTGTTTGAGGTCATGGAGCATGTCGCGCATCGCTATCCAAGAATAGGTGCCAACGCGCTGGTAAGTATTCACCAAGATGTCCATGGCCTCCTTCGCATATCGTACCCCGATTATGCGGTTAAGGACGATGTTGTTGACGGCCATCACGATCTCGTCCAGTGCCTCGGAGTCCTCGTTTTTGCGCTTCCGGAGGGCTACTAGGCGCCGTTCCTCCTCTGCGGGCTCCTTCATTGGGATGGCGCAGTCGTCTTCCTCATGGGTTCGCACCATGGTGTGGATGAGGTTTTTAGCGACAAATCGGCGCTCGATCCTCCACTTCCATGCTGCGAAGGTCTCCTCCCGGCCGTCGAAAAGAAAGTCACGCATGCTACCCGCAGCGTGACTGGTGACGGCATCGAGAGTACCCCTCTCGGAAGACGACCCTCCCCGGGCTGGGCAACTGGCGGAGTCGAGAGTAACCCTCTCGGAAACCGACCATTTCCGGGCTCGTTGGATTTGATTTAAATCAAACTGATTAAAATTACGATTTAAATCATGATTTAAATCACTAGTCAGAAAGGCTTGATTTAAATCAATGATTCAAAAAAAAGTTTCTACTTAAACTCAGTGAATAAAAAACCTGAAAGTCAGTGAATTTGGAATGGATTTTTTATTTATCTGGTAGATATTCTTCATGTTGTGATTGACGAGGATTCTGAGCTAGCCAGGGCCCGAAATAAAATTTATTTCTACTGGGATTGTTTCATTGTATATTCTTGTGACAGAGAACTTTCTGGGTCACAATGAGGCCGGTTCCGAACTTGATAGATTTACGTGAAGCACTTAGAAGCTTATCGAAAATCCCTTGATACAATCATGAAATTCACATGATTGTTATAGTAATAACATAGCTTCATTTAAATTGCGTGAAAATCAATTGATTCGCCAAGTATAGGCGGAGTATTTATCATGCATTCAAATCTAATTTTTAGAATCGTAATAAATCATTTTTCTTTTTCGGAAGTAAGTCGTAAATCGGAAGTCTAGATTCCCGAAGTAAAATATATTTAATACAGCTTAATTAGGGGATGAATAACGCCCAGGCGTTAAAATCCCAGAAAAAAACAGTTTAATTGTTTACGAGTAAAAATCACCTACCAAAAAAGTTTAAAAATATGAATATGTGATATGCATAAAGCAGAACGAAACCCTATTCACATTTCATCGACGTTTTTTCAAATGGATTTCACCTACACATATGAAAACTACGTAAATTCTGCTTGTTACGCGAGCTCTGTTTCCGATGTGAAATTCAAATAGACTTCACCTTTTTTTTTGAGTGTATGAAGGAATTTGATATAAATTTTCAAACGATCGTCAACTTGCTGATCGAAACTGGGCTTTTTTTTTCGTGGCGTTGGATGTATGCAATGTCGATTCTATGAGAATTTAGTTTCGATAGCATTGGATTTCTCTGCCATTGGTGAATGTATAAAATCATGAATCATGAATGTTACACATATACGACCTTTATTCTACCGTGTTAAATATCTCAGCTTTATTTCATGATGGAAGAAACTTTCGATAGGGGATTTTTTTCTTAAGAATCAGTTTTTTTTTTTCAAATTTCTATTTAAATTCAAATTTAAATCCGATTTTTTGATTTTCAAAAAACATCATTGATTTTTTTCCACCCTGCGTAAAAATCATCTCGGGTGCTTACAAAAATTTAACAAGGTCATAAAGTGTTGAAACATAATTAGTGGTTTCCAGAAACAAATTTTTTTCTTTTCCAGTCATCCAAACAACTTGACTTCCGTTTCCGAAAACAAGATTTTATTCACCTTAACCCAACACTCCATTTCTGTTGTTTCTAACTGAAGTGTTTACAAAAGAATTCCTCAATAAAGAAAGCTAGAAAAAAAATCTCATTACAACTTTTGTGGCACCAGAACACGAACAACACACAATTGACTCCCACAACAGATAGCATCCCATTTCCGAGATCATGGTCCGAATTTCTTCCACCGCGTTCTGATGAGCTATCTTACCTTTTCAATTTACCTAATTGAATTCGTTCGCGCGCACTTTTCCGAAGTAATCTTTCCTGTCCTCCTTCTTGTAGCAGGATCAGAGCTTGTTCTTGGGGTGTTATCAAAAGTAAAAATATAAAAATAAAAATCGCTGCCGGGAGTTTGGTGGTTTGGTGGGCGTCTTGAACAGCAAATTGAGACAGAGATGGGGGGAGTTATTTTAATCTTTTTTTTTGCTTCACCACCGATCCTCCAATTGGCTATGCTAATTCTATTACTTAAAAGTTTACCCACCGGTCGGGGGAAGCAACAACTTTTACGCTCGCTCGGATTAATCAGCACACAGCTTATTATGCAGGTCAATTTGAAATTTCCTTCGCTTGCCGCCAGTCTCCGATTAAAGTTCCACCGGAGGGGCCCAGATTTTCTTGGAAAGCAAAAGCGATGTCTAACTTTGAGGCACACCGGAAGCCCCCAAGGATCTTTCCCCCAAGTTTCCCCAACCACTTCCAGCAAAACGACGACACCCGGAAAGGAAAAAGGAAAACGACCATCAAAACTCTGACGGCCGTTTTGTAGCTCATTAAAAGCCTTGACGCGCACCACGACTGACTGTCTCTCACTTTTCCGTATGAGTAATTCACGGGAATCCATCAAGTGCCGCACCATTTCGTGAATATGGGTGTCTTTGGGGGCCACTCCTTCGGGGAACGAGGCCACGTGACACGACTCTAAACCGTGAAGCGCTTCCCAGGAAAATTAATCTACTTGTGTGTCACCGTCATTTTGCCCAAGTGTGGAAACATATAAGTTGTGCATACGTTTTTGCTACCATAAACATGTGGCTTGGCTTTTCGCCACGTTTCTAATTGTGTCTTGGTGCTAGCACACGATTTGATGATTATTTGTGCTCTCGGGCGTTTGCGTTTTATTGCTCCATGAATCGCACTACACTCACTGCTTACCTACTGTTGTCATTCGGGAAGACATCAACCAGTAAAATTTTATGTGCCCTTGATGGCGACGACGACCACGAATCATTAAGCGCGAAAGCCTTTCGCTGGAAAGGCGCCACCTCAGGCTGTGGCCATTTAGTTTGAGGTGTTTGTTCAGCTTTTGGGCGAAAAAGAATTATTGCCAAAAATAAATGCTCACAGTGGTTAAGTGCACTGCTCAAACATACATACGTACCCACTTGAGAGTGGTAACTACTCGAAATTATGTCTTGAGAGGAATCGCTTAAGGCAACTATGGGAAATGTTTTTTGGTCCAAATGCTCTCAGTGAAATTCCAGCACGGTCGATAAACTCATGTGTTTTGAGTCCAGTAAAGAGTAGAATAGAAAATGGTAATACAATTTTTTGGGTCTAAATCGAAATGTTGATATTTACAAGCTTATCCCCATTACCACTAAGAGCAAGTTCACTAGTGTTGGGAAAAAGTGGTAGAAATTTTGACATGTTGAAATTTTTACCATGCAAAAATGATTTCAAGATCTTTGAGCGTTGTATTTTTTCCCAGCTCTGTTTCTATTTGAGCTGTATGTGAAAGAAATATTGATATTTTTGCATCACAGCATGCGAACTCGCAACACGTGTTGTTAAAAAACTTGAAGCCCACAGATCTTGAAAATGTTTTTGCATGGCCAAATTTTCAAAAATGTGCTAAAAGTGACAAAATTTGTACCACTTTTTCCCAACACCAGTGAACTTGCTCTTAAAGAAAATAAAGCCATGACACTTGTCGCGAAGTGAGCATGTTTTTTTTACGAAAATGCGTTTTTGCCTTTCTTACAAACAGGTATAGTTATCCGGTCGATTTGGGATATCATTAATAATGGATCTTAGATACATGCGCGGTCCTATGCGGCACAACCGTTACAAAATACCTGCAAACGCTAGATTTTCTATAAAAATTTATAACTATTTCTAGTAGATGTGCTTCTAAAATTACAAAATTTTCCACTCCGTTGGAGTGATTATCCAACAAGAAAGTTTATTCATCAGTTAAAGGTTCAAGATTAAAAAAAATAGTCCACCAAACTCAAGTAGCTGTAACTTACAATTCCCTGGACCGAATTACACCAAGGAACTTTTTGAGTGACTTAGAGTGTTGACTTTCAATTTTATCTACTGAACAATCAAGCAAGGTAACGAAATTAAGGGACGATTTTTTTTTTATTGTCATTTCTTTCCTTCATATGCCTAACTTTATACGAGCAAATAGTAATAGAATTCGTATTTGCTTCAAATTTTGATCCTCTTATTTTTCATTTTGTTTTGAATTTCAATGAAATGATAAATTTGGAAAAGTTGAAGAAGATAATATGGTTATAAGGCTGAAATTTTGAAATATATTTTCAGCTGACGTTATACATTCACCATGCATTTTTTTATTCGCTCAGATAGAAGAAAACATAAAAACTTTGAACTATATATGTACAGAATCATAAAATTTGCAATTTTCTTCAATTTGAGAAATTTCTACCATGTTTTGTTCTAAGAAATTTAAAAAGATCTATGTCTTGTAATCGTAATTGTAGCCAAATTCTCCATTGGATTGATCAGTTTCAGTGGACGCTTAGCAAACGTTTGATTTCAATTGGTCTAACTTTCTAATCATTCTTTTTAATATAGTCGCCCACAAAAATTTAACAAAACAAATTCAATCGTTGTATATCGACAACAAGTATTGATACTGAATGAAATGAATTTTTAATGAAGTTTCAGGCATTATGAAATTAAAAAAAAAAATTTAGATCCGATTTGATTTAATTTTGTTTGAAATCTATCACATCAAACATTTCTACATGTTATGGACGGCCATAAAGCAAATAAGCTGCCAAGCAGAAATCGAATATGAAATATTCATCGTAAAAGTTTATTTTTTCTCAAATCTACTCAAGATATCCAAATTCAAATTATTGCGTTAAAAGACGAGAGATTCCAGCATCAATAAATCAAAAGAAGAAATTGTGTGTAAAAACTTTTGCGAAAAAAAAGTATTTTTAAAAGTTGTTTCAATATTGAGGAATTGATTTTTTGATAGAGATTTGAACTCATCTCTAGAACTCAAAATCTATGTTCACTATTATGAGAAAAGAAAACAAAATTCATGTTTTGCGAGGTGCAAAGAATTTGAAAACTGATTTTGACTTTTCTAGGGGCAATGATTGCAAATTTGAATTTTTTTTAACAGCTCTTGTTTTCTTTATAACTTTTGAAAATACAAGGTGAAATTCGTGCATTTTTTAGCGAAAGTGTAAAAAACTGTGGGGAAAATATAGAAGAAGTGTGGTTCCACGTTTTGCAAAACAAAAAAAATTGTCAAAACATTTTAAATCATAATTAATTTTGGATATTTTTGAATGCTCAAGTGAAAACTCTTTTCAGCCATTAACGAAGTTGTGAAATAGAATAAAATTTTCAGTATCAAATACTTAACTTAAAAAATCTCAGCAATAGTTTTACCCATTCAATCGAAAAAAAAAATTCAAATATTTTTTTTCAAATCGTTGCACAGTACCTTTCATAACTGTATAGAAATTAGAAGCATGCGTACTGTAATTCGACTTTGAATTCCTATAACTTTCCACTCTGATGATATTTTCCGATTATAATTTCTGCGTAAGCTAGATCAACTATCACACTATAATATCACAAAATTTGAGCTTTCTGAAGCAAAAAGATAACAAATTAGTTTTCCTATGTTTTTGATTTTTCCCTTGTGAATTAAAACTATCCTGTTATCAGTTGACTTTTTTTCAAAAACAAGGCTATATTTCGAGCTGAACATTCTGAAGACCCTTTAGTGATTTTTGAACAACACTGCAGGAATTCACGATCTACACCAATCATTTCGCCGATACTATTTTAAGCTCATCTACACAATACCTAATATAGAAACTTTTAAAAACTTTAGTTTAAGATTTGATCCTCTGAACCTCCTTTGAATCTCAATGTTTGGCAATTTCAACTGCAATTGATTAAGTGTGTTCAATATTAAACATTTTTAAACATCAGAGTTAACCCTTCTTTTTATGATTTTTCATGATAATTCTAAATCATTTAAAAAAAATTGGTACTATGTGTAGGTACCTAAATGAAGGAAAAAACGATTTTCACTTTCTTTATAATTTATTTGTTGCAAATTTATAACTATTTTACTTGTTCCAGAACGATTAAAATTGAAAGTATTGCATGATAACTTAAAATGCAAGAACAAATCAATTAAAATATTTTCCAGAAGATTCATGCATCAGAAACTGATTTTGTTAATCTTATTTTCAACTTAATTTATATTTAAAGTGATGATTTTTTATATTAAGAAATTTAAAAATCAGGTCCAGAAATTTTTATGAGATTTGTGTTTCAAAATTGAAAATAATAAAACAATATTTCCAAATCCCGATCCAGTTAAAAAATCCACGGAAGAATCTAATCACCATTACTTATGCTTGGCAATGGTTTATCGGTCTAGGCGTAGAAAAGAGAAATACTTTAGTAAAATATTGAAATATCAGAGTTTTACAATCATATTGATATTCATAACAATAAAAGTGTGTGATAGATAAGTGTTATTTGTCTCAAAAGTTTGATTTTCAAACGTATAGCTGCAAAATTAGATTTATTAATTTGTTTTTTTTTAGCCGAGCGTTGATATTCAGAAGCTCAGATAAAACAATGTAGATAACTCTACATTTACAAATCTCAGCAACGTGTGTATTACTATCATTTGTAGAATGACATTTAAAATAATAAATTCTTTAAAGACCAGAAGAAGTGACAATTTCAAATTACCAGATACAAATTACGACAATTTTCTTTTTATCCACATTTTTTCTCTGATTGTTGTAGTATAGATTGTATAAGTTGTGTAGGAGAATACTTTTCATTATTTTTCTCATATTTTTTTTTTTAATACATCTGATTTTGTTCAGTGAAATTCAAGGGGAAAAGTGTGCAGCTTAAATTGTATACTCATTTGCAATTTAACCCCCTTCCCTCTTCTTTTGCTCTCTCAATATGATCGTTCTTTCACCAGATTTTAACGATCCCTTATATTAACTTTTTTTTTTAAACAATTGGAAAATCACCTCCCCCCCCCCCCCCCCCCCAAGTGCCAACTCTAGGACCGCCCTGCTTAGATATACCTTCTGAATCAGCTCGACGAGTTCTGACGATGTCTGTATATTTGTGTGTTTTAGTGTGAATTTTTGTACCCTTTGTTCTCGACGTTTATGTTTTTACGACACTGGGCTGACACTTAAAATGAATTTTATCTTAAAAAATTGATTTTTTGTCCTCTTCAATCTATAAAGAAAGAAAAGAAAAAAACAAAATAGTTTAAAAAAAAATTTCATAGAAAATATCATAACATGATCACTCCAAAAAACGTGTTCATTTGGCTTGCTAGCGATATCCAACAACCACTTATCTAGATGATCAAAAATATGGCATCATAGACACGATAGGCGATGGACTCGCTTTATTGATGTACTATATCCCTCGAGTAAACAAAGGGGGTGGCTTCGACAAAATCATGACATTTATTGTCAAAACCAACAAAGTTGTCAAAAATTCAGCTTTTTTTTGCAATGCGATTGTTCGGTTGTTGTAGACGTAGGTGTCTAGCAATGGGTTGATTCACGATGACGTAGTTCCCTTTTGCGATGACAGTTCGCACGTCCTGTTTACAAAATTTTACAAACGAAAAATAGGGTGCGACGAAATTTCTCTTGTAGCTTCACGGTCAAGAAATTTTACTCAAAACTCAGTTTGAGAGTAGCAAAAACCTATGTCCCATTTTTTTTAACTAAATTTGGCGCATTTTTGGTTTCTTAACGGTTATCTCTACGGAAATGACCAGAAAGTTTAAAATACTCAAAATTTTTGAAAAGGAGGTTTATTTGTTAAAATATTTCAACATGTTTATAAATATTTCAACACATTTCTTCTGGACAGACCCACTTGGCATTGAATATTCTGGGGAAACAAAAAATCTCATCGAAAGTCCAAATGTTGAAGCTTCTAAAAAATCGAATGATCCGAATCGTTGTACGGAAGTTTCTTGTGTTATTTTGACCGGAAGCTGTAAACAATTGTACATACTTTTACCACAGACAAACTTTTATGACAACACTATTCAGGGACAGAAGAATCCATTAAATGAAAATTTTCCAATAATCATACTGAAAGAGAAGGATGAACTATTATAATTTTTACGATATGATATTTTCGAGAAATAAAAATAACTTCGGAAAGTTTAATTTTTAAGTTTAAATCAATTTATTCCGATATTTGTGATTTCAGCTAGATCAACAAAAAATGCATCTGATTTCTGAACAAGAAAACTTAACTCTTTTTCTACATATTTCTCCTTGGCCAACCCACATATTCAGGGACAGCGAAATTTGAAGCTTTTAAAGGATTCGAATGTGCCAAATTGAAGAATCGAATGAACGAAGCTTCTTGTGTAATATTGACCGGAAGCTGTAAACCAGTGCACATTCTTGTACGTCCACAATAGTCAGGTACAGAAAATACAATATAGGAAAATCCTCCGGAAAACTTACTAAAAAAAAGCCTGCGCTAGTTTAAATTTTTACGATATGATATTTACGGGGAATGAAAATAAAATAACGTCTGATATTTTAGCTCTCATGTATTAATCCATTTATTCCAATATGTCTGTTTTCAGCTGGTTTAACAAACAAAATGATTGAATATTGTTTGAATTGAATACAAAAAAACATTTAATTTTTTAACAACTAATTTCTTTTTCAATTTTTTTTATCAAAAAATTAAGTTGAGAACGATTGCTAAAAATGTGTGAGTGAAAATTTCATGGTTACCCAAATGTTTGCTTTGTTTCCTCAGCGTGTAGAATTGGAAAATAAGAAATCAAAACGTGAATTGCGAAGTGTCAAAAACAGTGATTTCAGGCAGCTCGTGAAATAAAAAATGTACCGAAGATACCAAACAATTGAAAAAAGTGGTGAAATAGTTCCCTGCATTATGATTTTACTTGTACCTTCCCATTGGTTTTATATTAGAATATATGAAAAAGTGAAACCTTACTTGCAATCCCTGTTTCTTTTTCCACGTGCGACAAAAAGATTTGAAATGTTCAACGAAGTTATTCTTCATGTTAAAATCTTTACGTCACAATGTTTGTGTTGTTCTGCAGTATTGCCAAATTTAATTACCTTTGATTTTTTTTTGAAAATTTTTACTTTTTCCATACTAAATTTTTAATTTTTGCATACAAATTAAAAAGTCTTCGAGAGTGTCCTAAGAGTTATCCGGATGATCTAAAACTTTGCCAGTATTGATTATAATTGATTGGATCCAGAACAGGGGCGAGAGCTAGGTTTCAAGAAAATTTAAAAACAAGGCCAACCCTAATGGATACGTGCTGGGAAATTTCTTGCAGCCTTAGTATAGAATTCTGAACACACTCAAAAATGATCAATTTTGCTCTTATAATCCTTTGAAAAAAATTTGATTTTAGCTTAGCTTAGCTTAGCTTAGCTTGATTGACTACTCACATCCACCTTGAGTCATTGAACCCGAAATGCTTCCAAAATTCTGAATAATACATTCAAAATAATTGATTTGATACTCGTTATTCTCCGCAATTTATTCCAACATCATATAACTTAACCATTTCGAGTTCCATAACCGCAGGAGTGGCTCAGTAGAATTCATTCCACATCGCCAATGGTTGCTACTCCGTGATTGACCGAGGCCATCAATTTTATCCAGAGGTCGAAAGAATGTTGTCTGGGATTGACAGCACATTCACAATGAAGAAAACTGATGCTCTCTCTTTGAACATCAATAACGGCGCCGGCCACGTCCTAGTAGTCAATAGATAGATTGGAAGAGAGAGAAAGGAATAAAGAATAATTTTGTGCTTTAGGACCGAGGTCACCTCTGCATCCTAGCAAAACAATTTTGGTTTGGAAATTGGGGTGTAAGGATATAATCAGGATACACTTTCGACCAGTGTAATGATGTTTAAAATCATTTACCTTTGAATATACTGTTGTTTCGAATTCAAAAATTTGTGGGATGTGTGGATGTGTTTGTGTACGTTGAATTTTTAATTGAATTCGAGAACCTTCAATTCAATGTCATGTTGAGTCTGATTTATGTTGCTATTGTTTTTAATGAGTTTGTATGATTTTACTCATTATCATTTTGAAATTGTAATTTTATTTTGTAATGAATGACATATAAACATTATCAACAATACAAAATTCGGTGGTTTTTTTTTCTCACAAAAAGGGAAAGAAAGAAAAGTAATATTCTTATCAAATCCTTCGCTACATATCTAGTTTCTACAAACAGAAAACAATGCCATGTACCTAAAAGTGTTTAAGTTTTATCTTCTATTAGTTTGAATTAACAATTTATGGAATTTTTTATGACTTTTTATTTGAAAAATTAAAAAAATATTAAAATGAGTACTTCCTTATCTGATAATGCTTGCATCTAACACGTACTACGGTAAATTGAGACATTATAAATTCTTGTAGTGCTAAATCAAGTGATTTTGGGGCTTGTAGTGCCGATAGAAACAAAGCTTATTTATCAAAAGAGCTGGTTAAACAAACGCATATTTACTTTTGCTAAGCAGATGATAGCAGTTACTGTAACGCTAATGAACGGAATTAAAAATATATCATATAAGAAAATTTATATCTTGATTATCTTTAAATGCCCTAAAGCCCCTACATATAGTTTTTTTCTGTTGAGATGGTTTTAATGAACTAGTGTATAGAATTTTCGGCGGCAATTTAGTCGTCTTTTGAAATGTTATGCTACATGTGGTAGGCTTTCTATTAGGCATTATTATAGGAATGATATTTCTTCTAAATTGTTGATAATGAATCTTGAATAATCTTGAATCTTTACAAATTAATTTGCGAAATTAAACCCTGATTTAAGTAAACTAAATTGAAAATTATTAACATAAAGCTGGTCGGAAAGAAATTACACCTTCATTGTCTTAAACGCCTGAAAGGTAGATTCGAAGAATTATAAGGAATTTTTTTGTCTAATTTCAGGCGTTTAATGATGTGTAACGCTTATAGGGGAAATTTTACATTAGGAATGGCAGGTGTTTAATAGTAAACAAAAAGAGGAAAAACATATACTTAGCTTCGTAAAATGCCGGGGATTGACGATGATTTTTTAACGTTTTTGTTCAGAATCCATTTGAAAATGTTTTGAGTCATCGCGCAAACCTTAGTCATAATCTTCTGGACCACGCACTTTTCATACTACTATGAATTTTCAGTTTCATCACACCGTTATCCCTGTTACACCACAATTGAAGTTTTGTTTTTTTAACACAAACATGTTTTTCTTTTTCAAAATCACACACTTTAGTTAAAGGCTTGTCCAAGAATTTCACTATTATCGATGGCACGGACACGTTGCGTGGTTAGCGAACCATATAAAGCTAATTAATATTTCTTATTTCACCCAGAATAAACGATTTCATTACACCGATCACAGTAATCAAAACTGCCACTTTTATTTCTTTGCGGTCTTTAATATGTAAACTCCTGTTTAACTTTCATCTTCTTTTTAGCTAAAATTCTGAACATCAACTAATTGAGCACATAATTGAAATTACAATATATACATATGTAATTACAGTTGGAACCAGGCGCGGTCCTATGGGGGGGGTGATCGGGGTGATCATGAAAAAAATTTGATTTTAACTATGCACAAAGTCTTTCTGAGTATTTCAAAATGGTTTCATTTTCATTAAAAATTCCTGCTCCAATGCTATTGAGATGAGTATCTGGCTTGAAATGTTCAAGTTTTTCATTACATTTTGTTGGGTACATTTTTGTTTCGCAAAGACCAAACAGAATTCCAATCAACTAACTTTCACGTTTCGGAACCGGGTTCGAATTGAATCCCAATCAGCTGCCTCGTCGTAGTGGAGGTTCTACTTCCGGCTTCAAACCGAGCATGGACAAAGTTTTTCCGAAAATCTCTTCCTCTCTTCTAGTTTATGTATAGAGTGACATTCTGGAACATGGAATAGTTTTCTCCCTATTAATCTGTAAAGTATGAACACGTGCTTGTTTTTCAGATAACCACGTAACACACGTACATACCTTTTAAATAAGCACAAACACACAAACATAACCAAATCCATTCTGGAACAACAAATCCACGTGCTGCTGCTGTTTCAAGTGCGTTTCCCACATGACGATGATGATATGAGGCTAACCCACAACACAAACAACCGTATAGCACACAGAAATTCCTTTTTTCAGTTTCATTTGCGAATTGTTTTTTCAACCTTTCATCGTGTTTTTTTTCCTGCTCTACTGTTTGTGTCGGTGTTTCAGGTTTGGAATTGTTGTTGCTCATTTCGCATTTTGCAGCGTGTATGGTGTTTGCTGATTTCAGATTTCTGCATACTTTATACGTTTCTGCGCTAAGCTCCATTTTGCTTTTTTTTTAACTTGATTCTTCGAAATAGCTCACTTCGAGCCACACCAAAACATTAGCAGCAGACTTTCAGCTGTTTTGTTTTGCTGCCGTTGTTTGTTGTTGCTTCAAAGAGAATCGGTACTCCAAAATGGGTACCGCGCTTTTTGCTTTTTTGCTTCGTCCCTCTTCGAATGGAAGCGCTTTTTTCCTGCAGTTTGGGAAAACAAATCCACCAAAATGTGCGTACCTTGCTTGCGGCACAACAATTTGTGACAAATTGGGCATTGCCTACCTCCAGCAACCCTTTCCCTAATGTTTGTGTGAACATGTGACAGCCATTCGCGGACTCCAGTGACTCAACCATTTCACATCATTCCGTTTTTTTGTTACTGTTGCTTTTTCAAATTACCAACTGTTTTAAACTTGTACTTGGTTTCCGATCGTGTTGTGTAGGAAGCTTTTTTTCAACTATTTTTTCCCATTAAGCCGATTGTCGCGTATTTACCCATGAATAAGGGCATGGTGAGAGCCGGTCGTCATGCTTCACTTCCGATTGAGGGGCCACTAGCTATCAGCACGCCACTTAATGGAAGAGGAAAACGACACCTTCCCATTTGGTTGAGTCGCTACTGGTTGGATGATTGGTTGGTTTGCTGACCGGATTTCAGTTCAAAGTATCAATCACGTTCCCAGGTTTTATGAACAACAACTCAACGAAAGGTGGGCTGGAAATAGGATAAATAAAGTGTGCAGATCTGTTATGCCACCGGAATCTATTTAAGTAAAAAATTTACACGGGGGCCCTATGAATAGTTTTTTTCATATGCAGTCTCTGAAAATATATAATTTTCTAAATAAAGGGTGATATTGTCAAAATTTGGTCAAGGGAAAACGCGTGTAAATCGGTGAAATCGTTTATTTAAAAAATCAAATTAAATTTTTTTTTCAAGTTTAATTAGCATAAAATTCAGGAAAAATATTCAGTTAGGCTTCCGCTTTTCCAAATCCGAATTGTCGGGCCTTACGCTTAGCCCCTGCCATCACATTTTGTACAGCCACCTTGTCCACCTTCTTCGCCGCAGAAAGCCAGTTTGCCTTGAACTGCTGCTCGTCCTTAGCAGTTGTTTTGGTCTTCTTTAGGTTCCGCTTGACAATAGCCCAGTATTTCTCAATTGGGCAGAGCTCTGGCGTGTTGGGAGGGTTCTTGTGCTTGGGAACCACCTGCATGTTGTTGGCGGCGTACCACTCCATGGCCTTTTTACCAAAATGGCAAGATGCCAAATCCGGCCAAAACAGTACGGAACAGCTGTGTTTCTTCAGGAAAGGCAGCAGACGTTTATTCAAACACTCTTTCACGTAAATTTCTTGGTTGACAGTCCCGGAAGTTATGAAAATGCTGCTTTTCAAGCCACAGGTACAGATGGCTTGCCAAATTAGATATTTCTTCGCGAACTTTGACAGTTTCATGTGCTTGAAAATATCTGCTACCTTTCCCCTTCCTTTTGCCGTATAAAACTCCTGTCCCGGAAGCTGCTTGTAGTCGGCTTTGACGTACGTTTCGTCGTCCATTACCACGCAGTCAAACTTCGTCAGCATCGTCGTGTACAGCCTCCGGGATCGCGCTTTGGCCGTCTTATTTTGTTTATCATCGCGATTTGGAGTCACTACCTTCTTGTAAGTCGATAGTCCGGCTCGTTTTTTGGCTCGATGCACGGTTGTAGACGATACACCCAGCTTATTTGCG